>NC_045447.1:5423715-5461641 GCF_002776525.5 Piliocolobus tephrosceles
CAAAAAAAAAAAAAAAAAAAAAAAAAAAGAAATTGTTTAATGTGAACATTGCTGAGGGACATAAAAAAGCAACTTAAGCAAATGAGACGATAATGTGTTGACTTGATAGTGTAAAAATGTCAATTTGTCGTGAATTGATCTACACATTTAATGTTGTTCCAAAATCCTAGTGGAATTTCTTTCTATTTGGGAACTTGACAAAATATTTTTAATGTTTACCTGAAAGATCTTGTTTTGAAAAAAAAGAAGGGAAAGCTTATTTTACTAGACATTATGATAACTTATAAAACAACAACAGTTTAAACAGTTAAATAAAAAGAATTTAACAGGCTGGGCGTGGTGGCTCAAGCCTGTAATCCCAGCACTTTGGGAGGCCGAGATGGGTGGATCACGAGGTCAGGAGATCGAGACCATCCTGGCTAACACGGTGAAACCCCGTCTCTACTAAAAAAATACAAAAAAGCTAGCCGGGTGAGGGGACGGGCACCTGTAGTCCCAGCTACTCAGGAGGCTGAGGCAGGAGAATGGCGTAAACCCGGGAGGTGGAGCTTGCAGTGAGCTGAGATCCGGCCACTGCACTCTAACCTGGGCGACAGAACGAGACTCTGTCTCAAAAAAAAAAAAAGAATTTAACAATCTACAGGCAGAAAGAGGCCACAGCCAATGTCGTTATCAGCATTTAGACTCTGATAAAAGTGTCCTCAGAGGGGAAAAGATGGGCTGTATTGGGGGTGAGTTTGGAACAGGTGGTGAGCCACAAGGAAACAGATTACATCACAGCCCCATATCATTCGCAAACTGAAATGCGGCCCTATTACACGGATCATTACTATTTACATGTAAAGAGTAAAAACACAAGAATATAATTTAAAGGCAAGTGAATATGTATCAGCTTTTGCAGGGGGGAGGGTGTTTTTATGCATCCACACAATGCCAGAATCTAAAGAGGAAAGCAGCGATTGATTTGGCCACAAACTGGTGTGTGAAAAGCAACACCATACACAAAATGAAAAGGCTGCAAGACAAACTGCTGAAAATGTTGGCAACATAGTTTGCCTCAAAGTGTTTGTGATAGTGTTTGCCAAAATCCAAAATGGGGTAACGTTCTTAATATGTAAAGAGCTCTTGTCAATAAATAAAAGGATGAAACCCCCAGGGGAAAGCAGATGATGACACGAATAGACATTTTGGAAAAGAAAAAAAAATCCAAATAGCTAATAAACATATGGAAAAAAATACTGAACCTCATTAATGATCAAAGAAATGTAAAGTAAAGCAGCAGTGGTATACTGTATTTTGCTGGACAGATTTTTTTCCCCTAGATAATGCCCAACATTGGCAGAGATGCAAGGAAACAGATGCTTTGCCATTGGATTCATAAACTGGTGGGTCATTTTGTAGAGCAATGTGGCAAAATGTATCAAAAGTCATAAAAGAAGGTGTCAACTTTTAGAAATGTATCTGAGGATGTTTGCTAGGCATCCAGATGCATATACGTCATTGTTTATAATGGTGGAAAACTGGAATCAAACTGAACAATATGAGCAACAATATGGGATCAGTTACCATCAGGTCAATTCATGCAATACCAGGCGGCTATGAAAACTTCTGGGCAAGGAGCACTTTGCGACATGGGAAAACGTTCATGAAATGTTTTTGCTAGAAAGTAACAGATTACCAAATAGTATATACGGTGTGATTCCCCTCCCCACAACCCCCAGCCGCCAGGAACAAAGGTATCTGCACTTGCTGCTTGGTAGGAGATACACCAGAATGTTGACAGTGGCTTGTTTGGGTCTCAGGTGTTACCAGTGACTTATTATTTCAGCTTTTCAGTATTTTCCACACAGTGTACAATGATTGTATAATACTTTCACAATTGGATTTAAAGAGTTAGTAAAGGCCGGGCACAGTGGCTCACGCCAGTAATCCGAGCACTTTGGGAAGCTGAGGCAGGAGCATTGCTCGAGCCCAGGAATTCAAGACCAGCCTAGGCAATGTAGCAAGACTCTATCTCTGCAAATAAATAGTAAAAATAAACCTGTAAACCAATTCCCTAGCTGTACCAAGAGGGGGCTGATGCGTGAGGAATTTCAGTCCCATAAGAAGGCAGATGCAGAGCAGAAACTGGAATCATCGTCCAGGGTTTGTTTTTAAGAAAAGTGGGGTGTTACTGCAGATATATGGGGCAGAAAATAAAAACAAAAGCGGAATTTTCACCCTGGTCTCAGGAGTCTCTCCGAAACTCTCTTTAGGAAATTATCCAAAATGTGGAAAGCGCTAGATGCACAAAGATGTTCATCGAGGTATTATTTATGATAGTGAACACTGCTCGCAGTTGAAATGTTCATTCGTGGGCATAGTTAAGTTGCTGTGTACATTCTCTTGGTGGGACATTGCACAACTGTTGATAATGGGGACAATGAGGAGCCGTGCAGATGTGAAGAGATGCTTATGGTTGCTATTGTGTGGTGGAAAAAATCAAGATGTAGGCCGGGCGTGGTGGCTCACGCCTGTAATCCCAGCACTTTGGGAGGCCAAGGCAGGATGATCACCGGAAGTCAAGAGTTTGAGACCAGCCTGGCTAACATGGTGAAACTCCATTTCTACTAAACATACAAAAAATTAGCCAGGCGTGATGGCACACGCCTGTAATCCCAGCTACTTGGGAGACTGAGGCAGGAGAATTGCTTGAACCTGGGAGGCGGAGGTTGAAGTGAGCTGAGATCATGCCATTGCACTCCAGCTTGGGCAACAAGAGTGAAACTCTATCAAAAAAAAAAAAAAAATCAGGATGTAAAAATATATATGTTATGATTATAGTCACCAACATACGATTCAGAAGGGAATATAATAATATATTACAAAGTAGGGGTTTTTTCTTGTTTGTTTGTTTTGTTGTTGTTGTTGTTATTGTTGTTGTGGTTTTTGAGACAGAGTCTTGCTCTGTCGCCCGAGTGCAGTGGCGCGATCTCCGCTCACTGCAAGCTCTACCTCCTGGGTTCACACCATTCTCCTGCCTCAGCCTCCTGAGTAGCTGGGACTACAGGCACCCGCCACCACGCCTGGCTAATTTTTTGTACTTTTAGTAGAGATGGGGTTTCATCGTGTTAGGCAGGATGGTCTCTATCTCCTGACCTCATGATCCGCCCACCTCAGCCTCCCAAAGTGCTGGCGTTATAGGCATGAGCCACTGTGCCTGGCCACAAAGTAGTTTTTAAAGGGTGAGGTAGCTATCAGAAACATTTATGTATTTTTTTGTCTTAAAAGCTCTAGTCTTTCTATAAAGCTATTATGTTCCTTTTAAAATAATTCCAAAAAATGTAAAAATCAAAAGGGATGAGCACCTCTCTGAATCCTCTGTCTAGGGCTGGATTCTGGATGGCATCCCCGAGACGCGTGAGCAGGCCCTGAGGATCCAGACCCTGGGGATCACCCCCAGACACGTCAGTGAGTAGCTCCCACGGGTCCCCCACCTGCCAGAGCTGCACCAAGGGGTGGCCAGTGAGCGCCCCGCTCATGCCGCCTGCTCCCGACCTCAGCCCAGGCACTGTCCGAGACCCAGCAAGGAAGAGGACAGCACAGCTGAATTTTTCACAGAGCTAAATATATTCAGGGCTGGTTCTTAAGACAAGTGGGGTTTTGCTTTCAGCCTGGTGATTCTTTGTCCCAGGAAGGAAATCAACTAGAATGCTGTGCAAGCATTCAGTACACGCAGAGATGCCCATCATGGCGTTATCTGTGATGAGGGAAATGGCTCACAGGCAAAACTTTCAGTCCTGGGCCGTGCTCTGTCCCGACGTTACGGTCTTTGTGTTTGGCTGCGAGAAGACCTTTCTCTTAGGAATTCGTGGGGATGGGAGATGATTGTTGTTTTAATGTCATTATACAGAAAAACAAAAAACCTAAAGCAAGTATTGGTCTGTGCTATTCATATGTGTGGCACCTGCTTCCTGACATGCCTGGTTTTGTTCCTTTTCTTCTCTGTCCAGTCGTGCTGAGTGCTCCAGACACGGTCCTGATCGAGAGAAACCTGGGGAAGAGAATCGACCCTCAAACTGGAGGTATGGCTATGGCCACCCCCACCCAGCCCCATGGGGTTTCAGAGACCCTGGTGGTGACAACCTGCCTACCATTTCCCGAGCTCGCATTCTGCTCTGGGCACCCACAGAGGGACACAAGGAAGGCTGCCACAGGATGGGCTCTGAGCTGGAAGACACTGGCAGGGGTACATTCTGGTAGATGAGGAAAGGGAGGCCCGTTTAGGTTAAAGGAGGAGACTTTCTTGTGGCAGAACCAGAGTAGAGTGTGGGGGGTCATGCGGGGCACCTGGGCTTGGGGCCCACACAGGAGCCAGGGGACGTGTCTGCCTCTCCCTGGGACAAATTATGTACCCCCTGACACCCCTTGTTCTTTGGTATGCGTACAGAAGAGAGAGGCATGAGCATTACCTGGGAGAATTGGCAGGTGCTGCAGGGGACAGGGCCCTTGAACTGGGCCTTGAAGACCAGGCAGTTCAGCAAGGGGCTGGCGGGAGGATGGGGGGAGGCGGGACTGCCCTTGATCGTCCGGTCCTCAGGCTATGGTGGCAGATAGACCTGGGTTTGTGGATCCCTAGCTCTGCCCCTTTCTGGCTGTAGACATGGGATACCTGAGGCTTAGTTTTCTTATCTGTACATGGGGATGAAAATACCAACCTAGGGCAGGGCGCGGTTGCTCGAGCCTGTAATCCCAGCACTTTGGGAGGCCGAGACGGGCGGATCACGAGGTCAGGAGATCGAGACCATCCTGGCTAACACGGTGAAACCCCGTCTCTACTAAAAAATACAAAAAACTAGCTGGGTGTGGTGGCGGGCGCCTGTAGTCCCAGCTACTCGGGAGGCTGAGGCAGGAGAATGGTGTAAACCCGGGAGGCGGAGCTTGCAGTGAGCTGAGATCCGGCCACTGCACTGCAGCCTGGGTGACAGAGCGAGACTCCGTCTCAAAAAAAAAAAAAAAAAGAAAATACCAACCTAATGGGTGATGTGATGGCTCTGAGGATGAAATGGGAGTCTGCAGGTAGGTGCCTGTCAGAGTGCCTGGCACAGAGTAAGTGCTCAGAAGTTCACGGCAGCCCTTGCCCTGGGCCCTGTTCTTGTATTGTAACAAGAACAGTAGTTAAGGCTCAGAGTAACTGGAAGTGCTGGTGTTGAATGACGATGTCCTGCTGCGTTCAGCCACACCCCAGGAATTTGTAGGGCCTGGCCTCCAGGACAGCAAGCACCCCAGCCAGGCACAGCAGCGCCCACAGGGCCCCCGCATGGCCATTTCTAACTGCGCACCTCTCTCCTTGCAGAGATTTATCACACCACCTTTGACTGGCCACCCGAATCTGAAATCCAGAACCGCCTGATGGTACCAGAGGACATCTCAGAGCTGGAGACGGCTCAGAAACTGCTGGAGTATCACAGGAACATCGTCAGGGTCATTCCCTCCTACCCCAAAATCCTCAAAGTCATCAGTGCTGACCAGCCATGTGTGGACGTCTTCTACCAGGGTAAACACAAGCAGGCAGCCCCACCCTGGACAGGTGGCCAAGGGCTGGGCTCACTGTGCCCTCTACCACTTTGTCCCTTACTCTGGTAGTGGCCAGTGTCTGGGACATGCCTGGGACCCTGGGAGTCAAGTCATAGATGACCCGGGTTCCCTGCCCAGAAACGCATGTGTGCGGAGCCCCTGGGGGCACCCCACTTGGAGACCCTGGGCTAATGTCCCACACTCAGACGTGGTCACATCTCTGGCCCACAGCAGATTTGGTGGTGATGGGGTTGGGAGGAGGAGAGGCGAGGGATGTGGTGGGAGGGACATGGTAGCAAGAAGTTTGAGCCTGACCTTGAGGGAGAGGAAAGAAGAAATATATAAAGATTAAGACAAAACAAAACCACCACCACCACCACACACCACACAACAAAACACACACACACACAACACAGGTGATATGCTTCATTTAGGATGGAGATACATGGCCCTGCGCCTGGCACTGCTTTGCTGTCCACAGCAATGGCTGATGTTCCCAGCAACTCAGGAGCCACTGCAGGTGGCCTGTGCGAGGTCGGGGAACGGCTGAGCTGGGCAACGTGTTCAAATCTCAGCCCCGACACAGCCCAGCTGTGCAGCCTTCAGCAATTCTCCTAACTCCTCAGAGCCCTAGTTTTGGCATCCCTAAAACAGGAATAAAACTTGTGCCCTCCTCCCAGGCGTAGGTGAGGATTAAATGGGATTCTCCAAATCATGTGTCCACAGCCACAAGTCCAGTTCTGGTGCAGAGGAAAGCCTCAATAAACATCAGACATCATAGCTCCTATCATTGTTCAACACCCAGTCCAAAAAGGCAAGGGCAAGGTGGAATAATTCTATCCCCGAACAGCTGCATTATCATTTTCAAAAGTCTTGCTGAGCTTCAGTCATCTGAAAGCCCAGTTATCCCCTTCCACGCAGTGTTGGGTAAATGAAGCGTTTACGACGCAGGGAACATCACAGATATTTAAGACACTTGACAGTTTACAAAGTCCTTTTTTTTTCATATATTCTCTCAAATCTCTCCAAGAAGAGTTCTGTTTTGCTGGGGAGGTGGTTTTGAGCTCCCTCAAGCGCTTCCCTGCTGACTCTCCCAGCACCCTCTCCTGCCAGGAGACTCGGTGCATAAACCTCATTGCTACACTGAGCTCGGAGATGTGACGTTTGCCGGCGTGGGTTGAACAGCCTCGCCCTCTGAAGGGGGCAGTCAGCCAACGGGTGGGTTAGTAGAAAGTGTCGCTACTTAAAGAAGAAATGCCAGGCTTATGAGGGCTTATAATTTTCCAGCGATTTTGCATCTCGGAAGGGTCTTTAGTAACAAACACTGCACTCTTAAGATAAACAACCACAACATTTATCTTATGCTGTGATTCTGAATTTACACATTAATTACTTTCAAATTACTTAATTAAATCTAAAAGTTCATATGATCATTCATAAAGAATTCATGCCTGGAATTGTAAATAAAAATGTGAGTGTCTGAATATTAATTATTATTAATTAATAATGCAGAGAGATAAATTGAAAATTGGAATGCAAAATTCTCTCTGTGTTGTTTTTTTAATCTCTCTGCAGTGCACCCAGCAACCACATATTTTTAAAAAGAATAATCAGATGTTGAGACTGTCTGGGGGATCATTACTTCTAATTAACTTAGTTATTTACTGTAAATTAAGCATCATTTGTAAGCAGGCCGCTTTGCCTGTAGTATTTGTGCTTTTCAGATGCACGGGATTATGGAAGGTCTGAGAAGAAAGAGAGCCTCGCCTGAGTAGCTTCCTTTGGGCTTCGCTCAGTGGAGGAATGGTACCCATGGCGGGAGGTTGGGGAGAGTTGCCCCAGCTCTGCCAAGCCTCAGCCTAATTGGCTCATCTGTAAAATGGGGCGTGAATAACGCAGCCCTCAGGGGATTGCTGGGTCAAACAAACGAGATGGTGCCTGGGGAGTATTTATCGTAGCAATTAGTACATGCCATTGATGATGCTGATCACAACCTGGAAAAAAGTCCATTCTAACTCATCCGTGCCTTCTAAAAAGAAGGGACTGTTCTTCTCTAATGACCCTTCCAATGTAAAAGCCCTGCAAAGATCTGAGAGGTCAGGGTTTTCACAATGATCATATCCCAGCGGTTCACAGTCGGGGGCGGTTTTGCCCCCGCCGCACCCCCGGGGACATTTGGCAATGTCCGTAAAGGGTTTTTGGTTGTCATACTTTGCAGTTGTGCTACTGGCACCCAGCGGGTAGAGGCCAGGGATGCTTCTCAACATCCTGCAGTGCCCAGAACAGCCAGGCAACAAAGAATCTTCTGGCCCCAAATGTCGGTAGTGCTGAGGATGAGGAATCTGCCTGGTTCTTGGGTGGTATGTTCCTGAGGGAAGCAGGATGGCCTGGCCCCTCAACCAGCACAGAATCCACTGCAAGGCACATTGGCAAAGGCAGACCGGCAGGAAGGTGTAACGGGGCCACCCGTGGCTGACTTTGCATAGGACAGTCTGGGGCCTTGGAAGGAGGGGGAAGGTCTGTCTGGGGAAGGATACCCTATTTCAAAGGCTGGCTTGGGGGCTGGCCCAGGTCCCTGCCTCATCTGTGGGCATCTGCCCTGCCTCAGGTGCCCGAAATGCTGCCCTTTACAGCCTCATCAGCTTTTTCTCGCGGCTCCCCGCTTCTGAGCTCCGGCAAGAGGCGACTGCTTTGATGTTTTTCCTGTGGCTTCTTGGCATCCAGTGTCCCCCATGGTGCAGGTGGCCTCATTGTTGGAGACACTCACCCCATCTCCTCACTTCTTTGTTCACCAAATGCCAGGGGCACACCACAGGCCAGGGCTGTGCAGCTACATAGGCCACTCTTGTGACCTATTTGATCACTACCGCTTTGGAGAGTCGCAACAAAGTTGGTGTCACCAGAGTGCAGCTGCACAAATTACTCTCCACTAATTCGAGTCCTTTAAAAGTCCCTGGGCACTGGGCCCCTATGTGGCTGGATGCGTTTATCAAAGCCTGTGTCTGACATTCAGGTGCACCTAGCAGAAAGCCAGCGTGCAATTCTAGAAGAGCAACCTAGTGCTGGGGCTTCCGGTTGGGAGGCTCAGCCCGAATCAGTAGGAAAAGCCAGCAGCCCTGTAGAGAGTGCTCTCATGTCCCGGGACCAGCCTCCCAGCTGCAACACAGCCAGCCCTAGGAATCCTTCCGTCAGCCTGGAAGGAAATGCAGACACCTGCACGTGTTTAGACGCCTGTGTTGAGAGGAATTCCAGGGCAGCGCTCGAGGGTGGCTTCTGTGGACTTCACTACTTGCTCCCTGCCTCGGTGCCCAGGCCTGCCACATAATTCTTTTCCCCGCCTCTTCGCCCGATGCACAGAGGGCTTCCATGGTGCTGTGAAAGAGAAAAGTAGTTACTGCCGTTAAAAGAGTCAAAGCAGAGGGGCTGCAAGCTGGTTTCCTGTTCTCTAGGACCTAGGTTTATTATCCTCATATCCTTTCTTTCCAGCTCTGACCTATGTCCAAAGCAACCATCGTACTAATGCCCCGTTCACCCCAAGGGTGCTGCTGCTCGGGCCTGTGGGCAGTGGGAAGAGTCTGCAGGCCGCCCTCCTGGCCCAGAAATACAGGCTTGTCAATGGTGAGTGCCCCAGGCGCTGGGCTGCCCAGCTTGGAGCGCCTTTCCTTGCCTCCTGCCCCTCCTCCCCAGCTCTCTCATTTTGTCTGGGGTGGTGTGGGGAGAAGGGTCAGTATCACTTCTTTTTCTGGCTCTTTGTTCTTAACAATTTTCTGTTAGTCCATCTTTGCAGGAATAGATGTTTTTCCTCCCGAAGAATATTGCCATAAAAACATTAACCACTAAAAACATGCCCACAGCCCAAAGAGACAGAACATTTTTCAGTCATCATTTTTTATATCCTTTGGAGCGGGGGGTTTGTCTGTGCTGTACGCCAGGGGTGGCTCCCATCTTGCCCCTGCCATCTCCCCTGAAGCCTCGGCTCCTGCATAATAGGAATGTGCTGTTTATTTATTTTCTCCAGTCTCGTTTGGCGCCCCCAACCCAGGTCAGTGTGTTTACAGGCAAACAATTTCTGAACCAGAGGAAGACTTCTCGCTCTGCACAGTTTCAATAAATATTTTACCAGGAGGAGAGAAAATATTGAAATCAGTTCTCCAGGTCTTTCCCGGTTTGGTCCCAGGCGGTCTTGGATGCCAGCTTGTGTTCAGGAGGATAAAGGGATGGGAATGAGGAAGAAACTGTAGCAGAGACACACTGCCAGGCTGAAGGGAGTTAAAAGCGCTGCCCCCACGCACACCATGCTCCACAAGCCTGAATAACCTCTACTGTATTTACTGAGGGAACATGAGACCTGCACCCCCAAATATATGCATATGCATACAACCCCCCAAATTATACAGGTATACCATATGAATATAGAGAGGGAATACAAACAAATATATAGACACACAAATATAAGTACAAATGTTTGTACATGTATATACATACAAATATATGTATATACCACCCCAGAAGGATCAAGCTTTGAATAAAAATGCTTCTCAATGAGGCCTCCTCCAGCTTACAGTTCTAAAGCCACTGAGACTAGCAAGGAATTCGTGATAAAAGTCACACCCCTAAAATGAAGATAGAGACCTGAACAATTATTCTGCAAATTTGGTTACTATGGAAAATTAACCAGGACATTTAGGAAAAAAAATGCTTTTCCTTGAGTTCATCTTTAAAAATAAATTTCAATAATTCCTTCTCCTTTTGATTGTGTCTCTTGTTATAAGACAAAATTGCCGCGGTCTTCGGGATGGCTTCCTTGTTCTGATGACCAGCAGTCTTCCTGTGGCGGCACCACTTGCTTACGTGTGTGCACACATCGTTACGGGAAGGGACAGAGTGAGCACGGAGGGGCACTGGCGGTGGTGGGAGGGTCTGAACACACAACAGCAATACTGTAATGCAGTGCAGAGCTTTCTGGAAATAATTGTCTCGGTGCTCTATTTTATGATGCAGACACTCTCATTCAAGAAAAGGTTTTTTTTTTTTTTAATTTAAATTGCATTCAGCACACCAATTATGAAGAGATGAAATTATCTGCCTAGATTTTTCCAAAAATGAAAATAGGAAGGCTCATCATGGTTTTTGCTTGTTACCTAAGAGCCATGATGGGGCTTGTTGAGATAATTAAGCATTTGGAGACTGCCTCAGGAAGTTCCCATTTCTCAAAGGAGTTCTTGATAAACACAAGACATCATGATATTTAAGCAAACCCATTTGAAGGGACCTAAGGCAGGGAGTGGTAGCCTTGGGATCTCTCTGCAAATGCCTGTCTGAACCCAGAGCGCTGGGTGCTGTCTGCTCCGCTGCGGCCGTCCGCTGGCCTGGTTCTAAACTTCACATCTGTGAATCTCTCAGCCATAGGAGAACGTCTCCAAACCAACGAAAACAGACAAACAGCCCCACACTCACTGCCACAGAGTTCATCAGAAGACTCCACTTAGGATGGTGGGATTATATATGGACACAACTTTCTGAAAGGCAAGAGCCACTATTGGTTAAAGCGCCAACTGCGCAAACCCTGTGACCCTGGGATTTAACTCCTAGGAGTTTATTCTGCTCCAGCACTCAGACGTGCAGCGAGAGATGTGGCAGAAGCATAATGAGAAACACAGGCAACCTCCAACTCTGTTAATAAGCAGGTTTGTGAAATAAGTTGTGATAAACCCATGTAACGGATTGTGAGGCAGCTGTTAAAAATAAACCTGTAAAGTGATTTGATGTCGGTAATACATGGCTAAATAAGGGAGGGGCAGAAAACAATTTGCTCAGCAGTATCCAGGGGTTGAGCTCATTTTTGTTTAAAAAAGCATGTTAGTTTATGCTCAGAAAAAACCTAAAGAAAATACACCAAACTGCTTATCTCGGCAGAGCTGTGTATTATACAATTCAGATTTTTTTTTTTTTTTACAGTGAGCATGAATTCCTTCCTTCCTTCCTTCCTTCCTTCCTTCCTTCCTTCCTTCCTTCCTTCCTTCCCTCCCTCCCTGCTTCCTTCCTTCCCTCCCTCCCTCCCTCCCTCCTTCCTTCCCTCCCTCCCTCCCTCCTTCCTTCCTTCCTTTCTCCCTTCCTTCTTTTTCTTTCTTCTTTTTTTTTTTTTTCGGGTCTTGCTCTGTCACCCTGGCTGGAATGCAGTGGCATAATCATGGCTCACTGCAGCCTCCAGCTCCTCAAGTGATCCTCCCACCTCAGCCTCCCAAGTAGCTGGGATGACAGGTATATGCCACCATGCTCAGCTAATTTTTTATTTTTGTAAAGATGGGATCTCTCTATGTTGCCCAGTCTAGTCTCAAATTCTTGGCCTGAAGCAGTTCTCCCACCTAGGCCTCTGGTTTCTTTTTTGACTCGTGTGCTATTTAGAATGTACCTTGCTTAATTCCCACATATTTGGGGATTTTCCTGATTGCTTTATATTCTTGATTTCTAATTTAATTCTCTTGTGGTGAAAGAACATACCCTATGTGATTTTGATCCTTTGAAATATGCATATATGGTCTATACTGGTGAATTCCAAGTGTACTTAAAAAGTAGGTATTCTGCATTGTTGGATATAGTGTTCTATAATGTTGATTAGGATAAGATGTTTGACAGTGTTTAAGTCTTCTATGTCCCTAATGATTCTCACTCTACTTATTATGTCCGTTATTGAGAGAGGTGTGTTAAACTCTCCCAACTCTTTTATTTTTAATTTTTTACAGTCATCCAGCCCAAAATGTCAAAAATCTCCCAACTCTGAATTGTGGATTTGTCTATTCTCTGCAAGTTTTTGCTTCATGTAATTTATTGTTAAGTGCATATTGTCACACCTCAGTATCAATGGGGGATTGGTTCCAGGACCTTCCTTGGATACCAAAATCCGAGGATGTTCGAGTCTCTGATACAAAATGGCATAGTATTTGCATATAACCTATGTACATTCTGCTATACACTTTAAATCATCTCTAGATTACTTATAATACCTAATATAATGTAAATGCTATGCAACAGTTGTTATACTGTATTGTTTAGGGAATATTGACAAGGAAAAAAGACTACATGTTCAGTGCAGACATAATTTTTACCCCAAATATTTTCAACCTGTGGTTGTTGAATCCATGAGTGTAGAAACTATGGATATGGAGGGCTGACTATATACAGTAAGGATCGTTATATCTCATTGGTGAAATGACCCTTTCATTGCTAGGAAATGTTGCTTTTCCTCTCTAGCAATACTCATTTTCTTGAAGTCTACTTTGATGTTAATGAAGTTTCTCTAACTTTCTTATGTTTCGTGTCTGTATGATATACCTTTTATTCTTTTTCTTTTAAACTATCTGTGTCTTATAGTCTAAATATGTGTCTTGTAGGCAGCATATAGTTGGATCTCACTTTTTTTTTTTAAGAGACGGGGTCTTGCTCTATTGCCCTGCCTGGAGTACAGTGGTGCAATCATAGCTCATCGCACCCTCAAACTCCTGGGCTCAAGTGAACCTCCTGCCTCGGCCTCCCACTGAAGTTACAGGCATGAGCCACCACGCCTGGCCTGTTTTTGTTTGTTTTCTACTTGTGTCATCTGTTCTTTGTTCCTCCTTTCCTGCCATCTTTTGGATTAACCAAATGTTTTTCAGTAATCCATTTTCTTTCTTTCCTTTTTAGCCATATCTCTTTGCTTTATTTTGTTAGTGGTTGCTAGGGATTAAATATTCATCTTTTGCTTGTCACAGCCTATTCTGAGTAAATATTATACCTCAATATGTATGGTATCAGAGACCGGCAGCAGTAGATTTTCCCATTTACCTTACTTCTTTACAGTTGACATACATTTTACTTGTGCGTATGTTATAAACCCTACAATATATTGTAATTATTTTTGTTTTAAATAGTCATTCATCTTTTAAAGAAGTGAAGATATAAAGGGGGAAGGACTTTTATATGTACCCACCTATCAATACTCTTCACTCCTTGGTTTAGATCCAAGTTTCCTTCTGGTATCATTTTCTCAGCCTGAAGAACTTCCTTTAACATCTCTTGTAGTGAAAGTGTGCTGGTGACAAATTTTCTCAGCTTTCATACGACTGAAAATGACATGATTTCATCTTCATTTTTGAAGGATGTTTTGGCTGCATATAGAAATCTACGTTGACAGTTTCTTTCTCTTACCACTTTAAAGATGTCATTCTATTGTCTTCTGGCTTGCACTTCTTCTGATGAGATCTCAGAGGTTATTTTTGCCATTGTTGCCCTACATATTAAGCACCCCCCCCCCCACCTCCAGCTGCTGTTAATATTTTCTCTTTAGCTTTCAGCAATTTGACTATGATGTATCAAAGTGCGACTTACTTTGTGTTTGTTCTGCTTGGATCTCAGAGATTCTTGGATGTGTGGGTTGAAATTTTTAATGAAATTTTGAAATTCTCCTGTCATTATCTTCTGAAATCTTTTTTCTGCCTGTCTCTCTTCTTTCTGGAACTCCAGTTCCACATATGTTAGACTGTGTGGTATTGTCCTCCAGGTCTCTTAGATTTGGTTCTTTTCTTCCAGTCCTTTCCCATCCCCCTCTTTGCTGCAGTTTGGCTACTTCCTGTTGCCTCTTTTCCTGTCTTTAAATTCACTGATTGCGGCACACCTAGTGATTTGTTTCATTTAAGATACTGTATTTTCCAGTTCCAGAACTTCCATCTGGTTCTTTTTCACAGTTTTCATTTCTCTGCTGAGATTCTCCATCTGTTCACTCATTTTAACTATTTTTTCCTTTAAGGTTTTAAATGCACTCATAATAGCTGTTTTAAAGTCCTGGTGTGCTGATTCTGACATCTGTGTCATCCCCTGATCTGATTCTGTGGCCTGTTTTCTCTCCTCATAGGAGTCACATTTTCCTGCTTTTTTGCATGTCAAGGAGCTTTCAATTAAATGCTAGACGTTGTGTTTCTGACATTTTTGAAGGTCTGGATTGTGTCATCATTCTGCTTTAAGAGTATTGAGTTTGGAGGATTAACTCCATCCCATTGAAGCTTATTTTTAGGCTTTGTTAAGTGGGACTAGAGTGTTCTTACTCTAGGGCTAGAGTATCCCTGCAGCTAAGGTCTGCCCTTTCTGGACTCTCAGCTGAATGTCCGGGGTGTTCAGCAAGTTCTCTCACTTTGGTTGTCAGAATGCCAGCATCTCCCAGCCCTGTGTGAATTTCCATTCAGTTCACCGCTTCCCAGTAGCTTTTCTCTACCAGGCCTCTGGAGTCTCACCCTGCACATGTGCAGCTCCGTATTGGCCAAAGGCTCAGTGAACCCTTATGAGATTTCTGGAACCCCTTCTGTGCACAGCTGCCTCCTCTCCATTACCCTGTTCTACAAAGTCTGGCTGCTTCAGGCTCTAGTCTTTGTTGCTTCCACCCAGTGAGCCTGCTGATCCGTTTGGGCTCCGCTTCTCCTGTGCCATGACTTGAGAAGTGCCCGTAGGTAGAAATCCAGGATGAATATGGGGCTCGTTTTGTGTGTTTCCTGCCTCTCAAGGATTACAGACCTGTCTCTCTGTTGTCCAGTGACTCTAAAGAATTGCTTCATAGATTTTGTTCAGTTACACAGCTTTCTATAAGACAAGTTAAATAGGATACCCGTTACTGCTTCATGGCCAGAACTGGAAGCTAAGCATGAGTTTGATGTCACACAGACCTGGGTTTGGACCCCAGCTCTGCCCCTTAGTGGCTCTGTGACCTAAAGCAGGTTATTTCATGTCTATGAGCCTCAGTGTCTTTACCTAAGAAACAACAGGTTATTGTGAGGGCCAAATAAAACAAAGCAACAAAGCACACTTAGCACAGTGCTTGGCACATAGGAGTGTCTCAATTCCCAGCAGCCTTTTTCTTTTTCTTTTTCTTTTCTGTCTTTCTTTCTTTCTTTCTTTTTTTTTTTTTTTTTTTTTTTTTGAGACAGAGTCTCACTCTGCACCCAGGCTGGAGTGTAGTGGTTTAATCTCTGCTCACTGCAACCTCTGCCTCCTGGGGCTCAAGCGATTCTCCTGCCTCACCTTCCCAAGTAGCTGGGATTACAGGCTTCCACCACCACGCCAGGCTAATTTTTGTATGTTAGTAGAGACAGGGTTTCACCATGTTGGCCAGGCTGATTTCACGCTGCTGACCTCAAATGATCCTCCCTCCTTGGCCTCCCAAAGTGCTGGGATTACAGGTGTGAGCCACTGCGCCTACCTCCCAACAGCCTTTATTTCTCAGTTATATGTCCTTTGCTGGTGAGGCTGCCAACCACATTGGATTAAATTAAATGACAACTGCTGTCATTTACATAGTGAATTAAGCATGTCATTATTGAGGAATAAATCCTTGGTGACGGTAATTTTGTTAAACATTCATGCTATCCGTTTAACCGTAGGATGTTTTTTTGGTCTCTTTAGTATAGGCAGAAAACTTCTTAGCCCTAAAGGTAAGGAAGCCAAAAGTGTGCAATGAACAATTCATGAAAATATAGCTTAACTTTTCTGGCTTTGGCTAGGAAGGGCTTTCACGGCCAAGGAGGAGTCGCCTGTTTGTTCACTCATGCTTGTTGCCCAGCACCTCCTATGTGCTGGCCCTGGTTCAGGGCTCGAGACACAGTGGGGCCAGAGGGAGGCTCCTGCCCAGGGCAGGCAGGTGTCCAGAAGGGGGCAGCTGCCACTGGCCAGGTGACTCCAGCATGGTACCTTTTTTTGTGTGTGTGAGAAGGAGTCTTGCTCTGTCGCCCAGGCTGGAGTGCAGTGGCATGATCATGGCTTGCTGCAACCGCTGCCTCCCAGGTTCAAGCGATTCTCCTGCCTCAGCCTCCTGAGTAGCTGGGACTACAGGTATACACCACCACACCCAGCTAATGTTTATATTTTTGATAGAGACGGGTTTTCACCATGTTGGCCAGGCTGGTCTTGAACTCCTGATCTTGAGTGATCGCCCACCTCAGCCAAAGCGCTGGGATTACCACCACGTGGTGCCTTTTCATGATGAGTCAGCCCACTTGAAATATGAATCTATCCTATTATGTGGCCCCACCATCCCGTGGAGATGCCCTGCCAGCTGGAAGGGCTGTGGAAGCAACATGCCCCACCCCTTCTCCGTGTAACAAGGGTGCGAATGTGGATGCACTTGAGGCACATTGCTCCGAGATGAGCAGCCCTCCACTGGAACGCTGATCCTCCGCAGCGACCGGGAGGGCGCCGAGTTCTGCGCAGCAATTCCAGGTGCAGCGAGCCCTACAGGGCTCCTCTGTGGGCAACATCCTCGTTAGTGTCTTCCCCGCGCCGTCCATTTTTAATGTGTTCTTTGCCAAATGCATTCCTTTTCATTCCACCTCTCCGTCTTCTTTATTTCCCGGCTCCTTTTTGATATTTACTTTTACCTGGACACATACCCACACACAGAAAAACCCTTTTATGCTTTTTTCAGTGACCTTTTTTTTTTTTTTCCCCAGCAGGCAGCACTGGGGGTTCTTTTTTTCTCATCCTTCCTCCTATTTAAAATTTAATGGGTGCCTTTCTGTTCCCCTCTCCTTCAGTCTGCTGTGGGCAACTGCTGAAAGAGGCTGTGGCAGACAGGACCACGTTTGGCGAGCTCGTTCAGCCGTTTTTTGAAAAGGAGATGGCAGGTAGGCCACGTTCCCACTAACTGTCATGACCTTACAGGCTGCAGAGAGAACTTTCTCTTTGTGCGGCTCTCTGAACATCCAGGGGCTCAACACTGGGGAGAACAGCTGGGAAATGGAAATTGGGTTTTCTTGTAAGCAAAGGCTCTGTTGCCTGTTTCTGGTCAGGCCTGTTGGTGTCTGAGCCCGATCCACAATGAGGTGAGTTTGTGGATGTGTGGGGGTTATCCCTGATGGTTTAGACTGTTCCTATTTCCCAAGACTGTTTGCTTTTCATAACTGGTACCACTTAAGATTGAGAGCCAGGAGGGGCCACAGACCTCCCAACATCCTTTTTTTTTTTTGAGACAGGGTATCAATCAGTCACCCAGACTGGAGTGCAGTGGTGCAGTCTCAGCTCACTACAGCCTCAACCTCCTGGGCTCAGGTGATCCTCCCACCTCAGCCTCCCAAGTAGCTGGGACTACAGGTCCATGCCACCACACCTGGCTAATATTTTTGTATTTTTTGTAGAGATGGGATTTCTCCACGTTGCCCAGGCTGGTCTCGAACTCCTGGGCTGAAGTGATCCTCCTGCTTCAGCCTCCCAAAATGCTGGGATTACAGGCATGAGCCACCACCCCCTGCCCCCACATCCTTTGTTGTTTGGAATATAAAAATACTGTGGGCAAATACTCCAATGTAATCAGCACTCGGAAGCCAGAAGGTTCAGACAGCTTTGCGGATGTGAGTGTTGACTGGCGATGGTCCTCAGCAGTTAGGTGCTCGCCTGCTTGACAGGGGAAGCAGGACCAGATCCTCTTTCCAGGTGCCCTCTGTGATCCACAGGCTGAAAGCATTCCTAGGATCTGACCCCCAGCAAAGGCACCTTTGGGAGCATTCTAGTCAGGCTTCCTGAGTCCACGAAGGAGCCACAGAGAAGGGACTGAGCTGCTGAGGCCACAGAGCCAGTTGGCGGCTGGGCTTCTCTGGATCCTCCGTCTGTCTCTTCCCTGGGGCAGTGAATTTCCCACTCACTCACCCACACCTTCCTCCCCTTGGAGTTCCTCCAAGCAATCAGTGCGCACCCACTTGTCAAGTGTGATGTGCACACGTGCTTATTGTGAAGAAAGTGAATTCCAGAAGCAGCTGCCATTATAGTGAGCAGTGTGGGCATTGGCTAGGAACCCTTCTGGTGGAAGCTTGTGGCCTTCTCCTACCACTTTCCAGATGGAGCAGGTTGATGAGGAAACACATGAAAATAGGCTCTGTCCTCCCAGCAATCCGCTGAGCGGGACTCCCGGGGAGATGTCCTGGCCGGCCCTCCCAAGTCCCTCCTTAAGATGTCCTAGTCCGTGGGGCGGAGTTCCAGTGTGTGGAGTAGGAGCCATCAGACGCAATGATCTGTGTAGGCGCAGGGCAGTGAGCGGGTCTGGTCCTGGGTGTCTGCAGTGGTCCACAGAATGAGGTGATCTGTGTAGGCGCAGGGCAGTGAGCGGGTCTGGTCCTGGGTGTCTGCAGTGGTCCACAGAATGAGGTGGAAGTAGGAGGCACCAGGGAGGGTGAAAACCTGCACGAGCTCTCATGCTTCCCAGTCTGGTTCAGATTCCAGCGCTGCCTCCACCAGCCATGTGGCACCAATAAACCACCTTGCCCTTCTTGAAGCCCCTTGCTTCCCGGTGACAGGATGGAGATAGAGGTACCTTCCTGCAAGGTTGTCCTGAGAAGCAGCCCTCATCCACATGCATAGGGCCTAGGAGGCCGCAGGGCAGCTGCTGCTCTTCAAATCCACCTAGCGGCCGGGTGCGGTGGCCTGTCCATCATCCCAGCGGGTGCGGTGGCTCACCCCTGCCATCCCAGCACTTTGGGAGGCCGAGGCAGGTGGATGTTTTCAGCTCAAGAGTTCAAGACCAGCCTGGCCAACATGGTGAATCCCCATCTCTACTAAAAATACAAAAAAAAAAAAATTAGCCAGGTGTGGTGGTGGGTGCCTGTAGTCCCAGCTACTCGGGAGGTTGAAGCAGGAGAATCGCTTGAACCCAGGAGGCAGAGGTTGCCGTGAGCCAAGATTGCACCACTACACTCTAGCCTGGGTGACAGAGTGAGACTCAGTCTCAAAAAAAAAAAAAAAAAAAAAAGGTCACAGCAGTAGCAAGCAGCAGCAATGGTAGAGTACCTGTTGCATCTTCAAGCATAATTTCTCTCCAGTTCTCTCCAAATTCCCATTTACTGAGGTGGGGATTAGCACCCTAAAGATTCGTTTAAAAAATAAGTGAATGTGATACCAAATTAACCTAATTTATATAGTTTCAAGTAGTTGCTGGTAGTATTCCATAGTATGTCTGGAAGGTAATTTAATTCCCCACTAACAAGCATAGTGGTTCAGAAACAGAGACAATGGCTGAGCAGCCGAGGCCGTGCCAATCAGCCAATCCCAGGGAAGGGTCTGCAGGAATTCGTCGACTCTTCTTGCAGCTTCCTTGTCCATTTGAATTTTTTTCAAAATATAAAATGACAAAAATAAAGATGTAGGTGGTTTCCAGATTTGCAGTCCTTCAATAATACTAAAATGCACACTCTTGTATGGAGAAACAGCCCTGGTGATCTTATTAGGATACACTGAGGCCTGAGTCCGCGGCGATGTGGCAGTGGTGATGCTGTACTGCCGTACGCTCCCACCAGCAGTGTGCACATGCTCATTCCCTGCCTGTCTCTGCCATCTCTGGGTATTGCCAGTGTATTTGTCTTCTGTTGCTTCGTAACAAACGTGGTTTAGAACAACACAGATTTATCTTGCAGTTCTGTAGGTCAGAAGTTCTGAAATCCAGGTATTAGTAGGGCTGTGCTCCTTCCTGGGTCACTTGGGAGGATTTACTTCCCTGTCTTTTCCAGCTTCCGGGGGCCATCTGCATGCCTTGGCTCATGGCCCCTTCCTCTGTCTTCAAAGCCAGCAGAGTAGCATTTTCCAATCTCTCTCTCTCTCTGACCTCTGCTTCTGCTGAGGTCACCTCCCTCTCTGACTCTGACCCTCTTACCTGCTTCTTATAAGGACCCTTGGGATGACCCAGAACAGTCCAGGATCATCTCCTCATCTCCAGATCCTTAATTTAATCCCATTTGCAGAGCGCTTTTTGCCATATCAGGGAACATATTCACAGGTGCCAGTGATTAGGATGTGAACATCTTTTTGGGAGGTTTTATTCTGCCTACCATGGCCAGCCATGTGCATCTTTGCCACTTTGTTAGGTGACAAAAGATGTGTTTATTTTTCATTGTGGTCTTCTGATTGTCGGTGAGGTTGGTAAAGTTGAACGTATTTTCATAAGATACTTGGTCGTGTGTATTTTATCTTTGTGAACCGCCTCTCTATAGCCTTGGCCTGTTAACTGTTTTTCCCTTTGCCCATTTTCCAATTAAGCTATTTTTTGGTCCTAATTGGTTTGTCAGTGCTCTTTGCATATTAGGGTTGTTTACGGTTTTCCATTACTTTTTCTTTGTTTTATCTCTATGTTTTAAGTCACGTTATAATTTGGTAGTTTTAGCAATTGTTTGGAAAGAGAACAGTGACTCCTCACAGCCCTTTAGTTCTCAGGCATCGTGGGATGTCACGGTCACTGAGAAGGTCACGTGAGGGTGTTGGTTTTTTATGAGGTCATGGGGCACTCGGCCTTCTGGTTTCCTCGCCTCCTCTCTCCTACCATTTGACAGCAGTCTTATCTTCCTCGTCTTATAGGGAGTTGGGCATTTACAGATCCGTAATTAACCATCAGATATGGGCACCATTTTACTGACTTATTCAAACTATCTTTTGAGTAAATGGGGCCTATTGTTACTTCCTCTTCGAGAGGCAGAAATGAATTTGCTTGAATCAAAGCACACCAACTTTGTACAGAGCCGGTTTAATTCATCCACCACTAAAAGCAAACCCAAGAGTCCTTTCAAAGGTGGTCCAAGCACAGAGTCGTTTTTGTGTTTGTTTTTTGTATTTGGGGGACACAAAGGAGGCTGACGGCACAATTCCCAATTTTCTATAAAGTTAGCGAGACCCGGATCACTTCGATCTTCAATGTTTCATGCTACATTTTTTCTTCCACAGCTTTTTGTTTATTTAGACAATGTACCTCTCTACTTTCGCTCTTCCTACAAAATTAAAGACACAACAACAACCAATATCGTACCTCCCTAACGGAAGCAATAAATTCTGTCATTTCACTAATCCTGATCTTGCAGGGATAACAAAGAATGCATTTACATTCATAACCACTAACAGGGTCTCATTAGTGGGCTGTAGAGAAGCTGCGGAGAAAACCAAAGCGCTCGGCTGGCAGAGCTGGAACCACGCAGGTCTGGCAGGGGCCTGCTTCACCGCCGGCTGAAACCGGAAGAAAATTTAAATGATTCTCCACAGAACCTGGTTTTGAAGGGAAGGTCAGGCTGAACAGGGAGACTGCCGAGCCGACCACAGCCTGCTTATTTCTGAATAAGCCCGGCTGGCTGAGGCCCCCTCCTTCCCGAATTGAGCATTGAGCATTGGTGACATCTGTGACTCAGGGGTCCCCTAGCCTGCAGGTGTACCCCACTGTTTGGGCTCAAGGGGTGGGGGTTCACCACATCCCTCCGCCATACCCTGAGTTCTGAACCCATTAGGAGACAGACCTCAGAGTTTGCTGAGAGCATAGAATGGATAATGTGGCTGAGATCCCAGGTCACAGTTGGGCTTCACATGCCCCTCCGAGGCCAGGCCAGGAGACAAGCCACCCGTTGTATGGCCATACCCCAATGGTGGGGACAGGGAGACGGGCCCCCACGCTTGCCCCAGAAAGAGCCCTGACCGAGTGGGGGCAGACGTGGAAGGAAATTCCTATGCACTGCGGGCCAAGGCCAGCCAGCGGGAGAAGGCAGAACCGGAGGGGCTCAGCCCGTCTCAGAGTGACTCCCCGCTCTGGGGAAGAGGGAGGCCACAGGGTGAAGGGAACAGTGGAATTCAGCTTCCCAACACTGCCCTGCAGCTAGAAGGGCCCTCCTGAAACTGGAGGACATGCTGCTGTATCCCCCGAGGCCTTCAGAACTTCCAGAAGAGGAGCCGCTGGTTGGTTGCTCCCCCATATACCTTTGGGGAGTCCTTGGAGACATTCCAGATTCCCCTCTTCAATCCTAGGTCTGTACTGGGTGCCAGCAGCATTCCTGGGAACATAGGAAAGTACCCAGTCACTCCCCTGCCTGTTAGGAGTTTTCATCTGTAAGGTTCAGGAGCTCAGCAAATGAGATCATTGTAAAGACATGGAGACCTCATCACCATGGGGCAGAGGCCCCTATCATCTCTGAGCTTGCAGGTGTCACTGCCAGAACACCCTGCCATCTAGCCACCAGTGCAGGAACCCCATCCTCACCACTCCCCGAGCCAGGCACTGTAGACTCTTCCTGGGTACCCCCTCACTGCCCTAGTGGGTACTGGACCTCCTTCCCTGGGGACTCCACCCTGCCGGGAGCCCTGTGCTCTGGCTGCTGGTCCCCTGCTGGTCTTTCCCTGGGACCCCTGCCATTGCAGACTTGTGCCTTCTCTCCACTCACCTTGGAGCTGCGTGCCCCAGAGATGCGAGCTTTTGTTATTGTGCATCCCTGCCACCCTCACGGTCATGCTCACCACCGTCACCGGCTCAGCCGAACAGATCCAGATGTCATCTTTTCCCCGTGGAGCCTCTTGCTCTTATCCCCACTCCAGGCCTCATGATGTTATGTCCCAGCCGTGACCTCTGCAGACTTAGTTCTGTTTTTGTCCTCACAGGTGCTGCCAACACCTCCTTCTTTCGAATCAGCAGCAAAATTAATAACTGTGCTGTTTTCCCATCTTTCCACATTTCCTGGGCAAAGGACCCCAGGGCCCCATCTTAGCGCATCTTCAACCCCTTGATCCCAGGCCCTTGGTGACGGCACTGTGGACAGAGGATTGGGGAGATGCTTATTCTGTGCCTGGACTTTGAAATATATAGGTCCGACCTCCTAAACTCGTTCCGACTTGAGCTGCAGTGAACAGAACAAATTTATTCCCTGGGGCTCCACACGTGGCGTTCTTCATACAGGCAACCTCCATTAAAGTCACCAGGAGTTTGCTCTGCATACGATAAACAGGGTCGAGCTTAAATCATGCAGCCTTAGTTGCCAGGGAGCTCCTGTCACTTTTACACTAGTACAAAACAAGTAAAAACGATTCTGAGCTTTTGGAAAGAGAAGTTCTCAGCTGTTTCTGTATCATTTAAAATGAGATGGTTGCCGCCGCCGGCCTCCATCGCCACCGTGTGCTACCGCAGTGTGCGCAGATGCCCTCTTTCCTCCCGGAACCCAAGCAAAGGCGCTACTAGATCTCAGTTCTCTGCTTAAATCAGCGGTGGCCCACAGTGGCCACCACCGCCAAATGACGTCCTCAGCTCCTTCCCCACAGCTCCGTTCCTACCAAAGGGTGTTTGAAATTTCTGAATTCTGGAGGCCCGGAGCTTCCCAAGGAAATTGGCCATATCCTGTCTTTGCCCCTTGGAATGTTGTTTCCCCATTTTCACTTAATATAAAACGATCCCTGTTCATGGGCCTCACTCTGTTGTTCAAACTCACCCAACACAAAGAAGTCTGAAGTCTGCACTGCTTTATTTTTAGCGTTTCTCATGAGAATTTTAGCCATAAATCAGGGTCCAGGGACTGTTAATGGTGGATATAACCTACTTCCAGGTTGCCAGGCCTAATTAATGATACAATGCCGGCTCTTCAAGCCAGAAGGCCTGGCTTCTGCCCTGGCCCAGGAAACTGTTCTCGTTCTCGCGTGTTGCTTGGACTTCCCCTGGAGAGTAGCTATCCAGGGAGGAGATTAAAAACAGCCGAAGGCAGGTCTTGTCCTTGGGTTCTGTCTTTGCTCCAGGTGCATAAGATGCTCATCTCAGCCTGTTCACAGCGCACTCGGAACGTGCTGGAACTGCATGGTCAGGAGCCCGCCAGCCACACCACCTCCCCAGCAGTGGGGCTTCTGAGTCAGACTCTAGCTTTTCACATCTCCTGTCTCTCCACACACTCTGCGACACCTGCCCAACTGGTTTATCAGCCCAGTTACAGTGAGCTCCTGACTGGCAGCTGCCCCTGTGGTCCCGGCCCGCCAGCATCTCCCAACAGCTAAAGCAGTTCTGTTATAGGAAGGCTCACATTCCTTGGCACATACCAGACATATCCCATTCTTATCGTCGTGAGAGAAAACAGCTATTTAATTGGTAATGAGTTTCCCCTAAAAGCGAAAGCCCTGGTATGTAGAAGAGGTGATGTGGAAGACAGATCATTATCGAATTGTTACCTGTGCCCCTCCCACACATCCCTACATTTCCTAAATATTTCTGCTGGGAAAGGTCCCTCATGGCCTAATAGAACCCGAGAAAAGGCGGGAGATTTGAGAGAGTTTCAAGAAGCTAATTTGCACCCTTTCTGGTAATGAGACCTCCCTAGCAAATGCAGCCATCGTAATACAAACAAGCCAAAGCAGCCCTCAATTGGGATGATTGTGTGTTTTCAAGAGCCTTCCGTGAGTCCAGATCCCAGGAGGCATGGATCAGAGCTCAGCCAAAGTGCTTCATTTTTAAGGGGGAATTAATATTCTCATCACTAAATGCACACTAAAGATCGACAATAGACCAGTTTTTCTCTTTTGTTAAAAACTTGCAAAGAGTTGCTGAGTTGAAAGACAAAGTAGATCTCCCCATCTGAGGAGGTAAGCGGAATGCTATTTCTTGTTTTTAGCAGAGCAGCTTCGGCGAGCTGCAAGCTGTCTTCCCGTGGAGGGGAGACCCTGAGGGACCCTCTGCCCGTTTCCAGCAAGCCTTTGCATGCGGTGTGTTTGTACTCGCTGAAGACAGCGCATGACTCTCTAAATAATTTACCAGTTGATTAATAGACTCACAGGGGTATAATTAGAAGAGGGAGAGACAGTGGGTACAGTAACCGGTACAGTGCTTGGGGGAACAGGAGCCTTTATTTTTTTAAAGAAACTTTCTAGGGTGCTGGGCGTTTGAAGATAAGTTGGGAAGAGCTCAGTGCCTCTTCTCTTTTGAAGTGGAAATAGGACAGTTTGAATCCGTCGAGTTTAATTTTTCACAAGCTTTAGGGGCCCCGCAGTGCAACTCCCTTTTTATTATTGAAAAAACTCTGCATTTTTCTTTCATTTTTCTACACACACACACACACACACATACACACACACACACACACGCACACACGCACCAAGCAGTAAGTAATAAACACATTAATTTACTCCTATCCTATGTGGATTTCCTTCGCGTTGCCTCCCCCAGGTGTGCTGGCCTCTGTCCCTTTGGCACCCCCAGCCCAGAGCTCCCACTGCAGGGTGGCCTAGAGGTGGATTAATGGATGCCCCTGTAATTTATGCATTTTAAAGGAACCCTCACCTCGGTCTGACAATGCTTTTGAAGTAGCTCCTTTTTTCAAGTCAAACTTCTGACTTTTCCGCTGGGACTGCTACAAAGATTTCCTTATGGAAACTAGGTAGGAGTCCTTTTCAGCCCGAGAGAAGGCTGTGGCCAAGATAGCCCAGCAGAGCGGGAGGGTGAAAGTGTTGTTTGCGTTCTAGGGGCTGGAGGGCCCAGGAATGAGGACAGTTAGAGGAAGGGCGAGCACCTTTGCCTATCAACAGGTTTGTGCCCCCCGAGGGGCCTTCTCCTCGGTTTTTGTACATGAGACTTCCATTTTGAAAGTGTGCATTGTCTCTCTCCAGTATGACAACGATGCTTTGCCAGGGGGCAGCCCCGTCACCAAAAGGTCAAAACGCCTTTGCTCAATGGCTAGTCCAGTGGGGAAACTGAGGCAGTGAGTGATGCCAGATTCATTCATGCATCCATTCGACGACATTGTCTCCCCAAGAAGAATGGGCGCTGCCGGAGTGGGGGCAGGTCTGGCCTGCTTAGCACTGTTCCTTGTCGCCTGGCTGGAGCCACCATAGGGGCACAGCCAGATTTTCCTGTTGGGCTGAATGTCGGGTGTTGCTGTGTGTCAGGCATCCAGATTAAAAAAGAAACCAAACCCAGCCCAGACATTTCTGGGGAGTCCAAGGAGAGCCGGAGTGCACAGAGTCATCCTTGCTCCGACCAGAGCTTCTGGAAGCATTTCCCTCCCCGTGGGCGGCCCCAACGGCTTCAGAGAAGAGCAAACCTCCAGCGCACTCAGCTGTGAAATTGTCTCTGACAGGCCTGACCCTGGAGGCCCCGGGCCTCCTTCTCCAGTCGGGAGGTCTCTCAGTGTAGCTGTCTGGGCAGCCCCTGGCATACCTAGAGCTGTGCTCCTGCCCCTCACAGACCCCCCAACGGCAGGTGCGGCTTGAAGCCTGTTTCCCTCTGGGAACGTCCTCGCCTGACGGGAGCTGACACGGGTTCTTTCTCACTGGGCTGTGAGCGGGGCCTGCAGAGGCAGGGGCAGGACATGAGGGGTGGGGAGGAGGCGGCCCCAGTGACCCTCTGCAGCCTCTACACCTATGATCGGGGACATGGGACTTGCTGGGGTTTGTCAACCAGAAGCTGGCTCTGAGGTTTCCTGTGCAAGGGAACTTGGCACAGCCTCATTGGACACGGAGGGAGGGAAGCGGGCGCCACACCCTGCAGCTTCACACCTGTCGCTGCTGCGCTGGGTGACAAGGGCACACCCGACAGAAGAAGCAAGATGGGAGCAGAGGGACACGGGAGGGGGAGAGGCGAGGGAAGAGGCTTCTTGGCATACAGAGGGATATACCTGCCCCCACCCCCTCCCTGGGAAGATCCTGGGGAAGCAGGGGATGCGGGAGGCAGGGGAAGGGGAAGGGGAGTTCCTCCTCCCCACCCTCACCGCAGACCTCCTCTGATTGACCCCATCCACAATCTTCATTGCAGAACTCTGACCTCCTCCCAGTCTTTGGTTGGTTTACTGGGAGATGAGATGGCCTCATCTGGGACCTCCTCACCCCAGGATCCCCCCGTTTCTGCTCACGCTGTCTGCTCGGCCGGCTGCTTCCAGGGCTGAGGAGCCAGCTCCCGCAGGGCTCATGGTAGGGGTTCAGCTAGGTTAGTGGAAGAGTGAGCCTGTGGCAGTTGACCTGGGTCCCTGTGGTGTGGACAATCCCAGGTCAGCCTGCCCCCAGCACCCGGGGCCCGGATGCTGCCGTCTGCGGCCTGCATTTCTTTTTGGGTGAGGCCCCTCTCCATGGGCAGCCCCAGTGGCTTCAGAGAGTTAGTTTTTTTTGTTTGTTTATTTTTGAGATGGAGTCTCTCTCTGTTGCCAGGCTGGAACGCAGTGGCATGATCTCAGCTCACTGCAACCTTCACCACCCCCCGGGCTCGAGCGATTCTCCTGCCTCAGCCTCCTGAGTAACAGGACTACAGGCACCTGCCACCACGCCCAGCTAATTTTTGTATTTTTAGTAGAGACAGGGTTTTACCATGTTGGCCAGGTCTCAATCTCTTGACCTTGTGATCCACCCGCCTCGGCCTCCCAAAGTGCTGGGATTACAAGCGTGAACCACCGTGCCGGTCCAGAGAATTAGTCTTGAAGGAACAAACAGCAGACAGGTCACAGGGGGCAGCATGCAGCCTGAAGTGTTTCTAGAAGGGAAGTGAGTGACTGTCACTCCCAGATGGGAGGGGCCGTGGCTACAGGTCAGGGCTCAGAATCACACAGACTTGGTTCCCATTCAGACTCTGCTTCCTCCCAGCTGTGCTACTGGGCAAGTCATGCACCCCGTCAGAGCTCCCTTCAGTTTTCCTATCAGTAAGGTGAGCTTTCCTAGGATCCCATTTGTTGGCTTGCTCTGTATAAAGGGAATTGTGTCTGTAATTCACTAATTACTTACTGTGGTCACTGGTTACAATCATTGACTACTCACCATGATTATGAACAAGAATGGAGTTGCCATCGTCATCATCTTAGTGATAGTAATGGTACTCACAGCAAGTCCTGTTGGGTGTGAATGTATTTTATATATGGGAGATTGTTTATATTTATTTCCTGTGACTGCTACCAGCTTTGGGGACCCGGTCCCTGCAGTAACTGGGAACTGACAGAGCTCCAGTTTGCATTATTCTGATGCTCTGTGATATGGTTGGCTGTGTCCCCACCCAAATCTCATCTTGAACTGTAGTTCCCATAATCCGCACATGTCGTGGGAGGGACCCGGTGGGAGGTAACTGAATCATGGGGGTGGTTACCTCCATGCTGTTCTTGTGACAGTGAGTTCTCACAAAATCCGATGGTTTTATAAAGGGCTTTCCGCTGCTCTGCCCCTTCGCTCTGCACTTCTCCTTGCTGCCTCTATGTGAAGAAGGACGTGTTTGCTTCCCCTTCTGCCATGATTGTAAGTTTCCCAAGGCCTCCCCAGCCTCGCCGAAGTGTGAGTCCATTAAACCTCTTTCCTTTGTAAATTACCCAGTCTTGGGTATGTCCCCCAGTTATCTCTTGTAGCCTAACCAGCTACCCTCCAATTTAATGGCATAAAATGACACTGAGTTTATTATGCTCCTGATTTAGTGGGTCAGGGTTTGGGGCAGGACATGGCAAGGAGGCCTCAGCTGTGCTCTGTAGTGACTTGGGCTTAGGTGGGTTGCCTTGAACTGCCTAAGAGAGCTGGGCTGGCTCACCCGGGACTTACATCTGGATCTCAGTTCTGGCGTCAGCTTGGTTCCTTGGTTCTTCTCCACGTTGCATCTGCCAGGATGGTGTGTCCAAGACAGATTCTTCATCGCCATGCCTGGTGCCTGGGAGGGCACGCTTGGAATGGCTGGGGCTGGCCAGGCATCTTCCCTCCTCACAGCCTCTCCCGGGGGCTGGCTTCACCTGCCTTTTTACATGGTGGCTGGCTGCTCCTGGCACAAGCACTCCACAGAGTTCAAGGGCGGCAGTGGTTGGGGTGGAAGGTGGGGCCAGCGGCCAGGCATGCCATGACCTCACCGCAGATACCCCAGCATACACTTCTGTCTGATTCTATTCATGGAGCTTGTCACTGAGGCCAGCCGAGGTTCTGGTGGGAGGATTGAGACACCGGCCCCTCCTGCCCTCTGCCCTGGGAAGAGTAGCAAAGAAGGCGTGGCCATCTTTAATCTCCCACACCAGGGAAGGCTTGATGTGAGCATTTCAGTATTGTTCAGGATGGGCTGCCCCACATGCCTGGGAGGCAGCCACAGCCTAAGCAGCCCTCAGGAGCTGGGTCCCCAGGTGACATCGGGCACCACACAGGGGCCTACCAATACCTCCGTGGCTTTGGAGCCCAATGCTGTCCCCATGAAGAACAGGAAGGTAAAATGAGTCACCCAAAGGCAGGTTGCAAGTGGAATGCAGTTTGCAGTGCATAGTTCGGGCCTCTAGTCCTCATGATCACAGTGCTCCTCCTCCTAAAAGTCAGGTGGCAGCAAGCAGCCCCAGAGCTGGACTGGCTGTATGCAAATCCACGCTCCACTCCCTGTGAGCTGTATGGCTGTGGGCAAGTCACTTCCTCTTCCTGTGCCTTGGTTTTCTAATCTGTAAAATGGGATTCTGTGACTACTTCTTTCGTAGGGAGAAAACTACATGAATTAATATTTGAATTAGAAGAAAGACAGGCTTAGAACAGGGCCAGGCTCATCATATGCACTCTAGCATACATGCTTGGTGAGTCATATCCTATTGTATCTTTTCCCTCCCAGAACACTGGGCTCATGGTTCTGCTTGCTGCTGACTTTCTTCTCACAGATTGCGTGGGCTATGGCATCCTCGCTGCCCTTGAGATGTGGGAGGAAAAAACTGATTCTAAGCCCTGAATTCATTAAAATGGAAGGAAAAACATGTTCCTTAAACTCTTTGATCTGCAGTGTACACTTAGTGAATACATCATACTTTAAAACAATCCAGTTCACACGCAGACTAGCTGACCTCTGCTCATTTTCCCAGATGCTTTGATATTTCACTGAAGGATGTAAAAGTGTACTTTAAAATAAGAAGAATTATCAAATCATTCTGCACAGTGTGGCTAGCTGAGCTTTTCTAATAAAGAAGTCTTACTGATTTGCTAAGTGATGTACCAGTTGTTTATAGAAGAATGTCTATTTTTGAATGGTCTCTTTTGTCACCTAAAACTTCATTTGAAAGGGACAAACTGGCCAGGCGTGGTGGCTCATGCCTATAGTCCCAGCACTTTGGGAGGCCGAGGCGGGCGCATCACCTGAAGTCAGAAACTCAAGACCAGCCTGGCCAACATGGCGAAACCCCATTTCTACCAAAACTACAAAATAAAATGAGCTGGGCCTAGTGGCACGCTCCTGCAATCCCAGCTACTCATGAGGTTGAGGTAGGAGAATCTCTTGAACCCAGGAGGTGGAGGTTGCAGTGATCCAAAATTGCGCCCCTGCACTCCAGCCTGGGCAACACAGCGAGACTACTCCGTCTCCAAAAAAAAGAAAAAAGAAAAAGGGGACAAACCGAAATGTTCACTGTTGGGCATCTCTGCCCCTCAGGTAGATATGTCAACGCCATGTGGGCACCTCAGTGTTGTCTTTGCCTTTTGCCCAAGTAGACATGGTAAAGAAGGGAGTGACAGAAAGTGGGTGGCCCTCTAGAGGGCCTACAGGGCACCCAGGGCTGATGTACTTACTTCTCTGGACTTGACAGAAAATCCAATATTAAAACATTATTATTTCCTGGCACCATTGTCTGCCAGACAATTTTAAATGTTGTTAAGCAGTAGAGGTATCAGAGTAGAAATGTTGGCGTCTAAGGAAACTGTGGAAGGTGTCTGTTTCATCTCCTACTTGGGGAACCAAGGCCCGGCCAAATGGGGGTTTGTCTGGGGCAAGTGACTTGAGTTTACCAACGAGCAAGCTAGATCCGGTGGGCCTTACCCTCCCTTAGGAATTGCAGGGTGTGGCCGATGAAACAATTCCGGTTTCTCCTCATTATCTTCTCCAGGTTTGGAAATGTTCTGTGCGTTGCTGGCAGCGTTCACTTGGGGGGGGGTGCAGAACCCGTGTTCCACCAGCAGGTGGTAGTAAATGACAAACAAACGGCTTCACCAACGGAAACACCTGGCGCCAGGTCCTGGCACTGGGGCGCTGCGGGGCCTTCAGGGCACGCAGGATTTCCGGCGACAGCAGCAAGATGAGCTTGCAGGCCCAGCTGCTGGGAATCCGTGCCATCCCGAGAGTGATGGCCTCCAGAGATGGGAGGCGTTCAGCTTTCCTTGAATTAAGTCATGGCCTAGGCAAACCTCCCAGCAGCCTAGAGTAGAGACCCTGGCGGGATGCAAGCCCCGCTTCTTTCAGACACCAGGTTGTGTGAAATGGAAATTAAAAACAAAACCAAAAGCAACCCCCTTTCCTCCTCCACAGTCCTGTTCCTTTTCTAAGATTCCCTGGACCTCTTAGATCCTATTGGGTCCCCTTCAGGAGGGGTGGGACCCGGGGACCCAGGGACCAGGAACTGTGCTGGGAGGAGAAAGAGAAGCAAATGCCAGCCTCCCCCCATGAACACTGATGCTCACCTTGACGTCAATTTCTTTTTTCTTTTCTCTTTCTTTTTTTTTTTTTTTTTGAGATGGAGCCTCCCTCTGTCGCCCAGGCTGGAGTGCAGTGGTGCGATCTCGGCTCACTGCAAGCTCCACCTCCCAGGGTCACACCATTCTCCTGCCTCAGCCTCCTGAGTAGCTGGGACTACAGGCGCCCGCCACCACACCCGGCTTATTTTTTGTATTTTTAGTAGAGACGGGGTTTCACCGTGTTAGCCAGGATGGTCTCGATCTCCTGACCTCGTGATCCGCCTGCCTCGGCCTCCCAAAGTGCTGGGATTACAGGCGTGAGCCACCGCGCCCAGCCGATGTCAATTTCAAGGAGGGCTTGAAGAAGGAAAGAAGTTACACGGGGCAGCTTGAAGCGAATATGAGGGGTGAGGAGGGAGTGTGGGTGCGGTGTAGGTATGTAGGTGTGTTTGTTAAATGTGTTTGTGTAATGAGGCTGTGTGCTTCGTGTACTGTGTGTGGATAGGTGGGTATACAGTGCGTGTTGTGCATGTGGGGGGCTGTAGGGGTGTGGGGTGTGTAATGTGTGTGTGGGTGTTTGTAGCTGAGTGCATGAGCACATGTGTGTGTGCGCGTGCCTGTGTGTGTTGTAGTGTTTCAGGTATCGCGTGTAGACATGTATGTAGTGTGTGGGAGAGTTTACGAGTATGCATGGAGGGGTGGCGTGTGCAGGGCATGTGCAAGGGTGTGTGGGGAGGTACTCAGCTCTTTCCAATTTGCCCTAGGGTGCCAAGGAGGGTCACACGGCTTATCACGGGTCTAGCAATCAACCTTGGCATGTGTTTTCCTTTAAGCCACTGGCTGAGGGAGCTATTTCCTTTTCTCCACTTTTTCTCCTATCTTTGTGTGCCACCCCCAGCAACCTTAGTGCCCCTCATATCTTCTCCCTCAACAGCCCCAGGGACAATAACTGATGGGCAGAAAGCCAAGGTCCCTGCAGGGCTGGCTCTGCGGTGCAGTGCGGACAGCAGGCGGCGGCATGGCGCAGCAGGAGGGGCCTCTGGTGCCTGCTGGAAAACTGCAAGCTGGTCTTGGTGCACTCTCCGGCCCCTTTCCTGCTCACACCCATCAGCTCTGGAGCTGGACGTGACTGAGGGTGACTGAAGCCAGACCTGCAGCCCGGGAGGAGTCAGTGCCGCCCAGTTCCATCTCATGGGTGTTGGGACTCCTGTCCCGAGCCATGGAACTGCTGTGCAGGAGGGAGCCCGATGGGATCCTGGGCCTTTAGACAGGACTCCTTCCCCTTCGAGACAGGAGGGTGGGCCACGGGCCCACGGTCGGAGGTGGAGGGCTGGGAGCATCCCACTTGCCACCATGGATCCCCATCTACCCCCATGCCAAATCCCAGGCACACCCAGCCCCGCGGGGAATAAATGGATTGAGGTTTTAATAACCCAGAGGTCAACTCGAGGACTGCCATCTTTTATGGAAGATCTTGAGAAAAAAAAAAAAACGAAACCATGTGGTGTGGCGTTATGAAACAATGGGATACTCATATCTTGCACTTGGCTAAATTTAGGGTTGACAGGACATTCCAGAGAGGTAGCCCTTGGCGGTAGCTTGTATGAAGGGTGAGATGTTAACTGTCAAGCCCAGAAATCAAGCCTGAGGCATCGACTTAATGGTGAAAGACTTTAGACCACACTGAAAAATCTCTATCTGAGAGGAGGAGAAAGGGTAAATGGACAGCATTATCAAGGGGACTCAAAACTTCTGGCAGAGCACAGTGAACCAAGGAGCAGCTCCTTCTCAGCTTTGTGCTAAGCTGGCTGATCAGACCACGTGGGGCTGGAAACGTGAGTCTGTAGCTGACAGGAAAAACCAAACAAGCCGCAGCAAAACAGACACCGAGCCTCAGAGAGGCTGGGACAGGAGACACAGGTGGGTTTGGGGGAAATTACACTAAAGGCGGTGTCTTCAGGGTTCACCCCTCACCCCTCAACCCGCGTGCCACCACTGAGGAGAGATGCTGACTGGGAACGGTCAGTAGCCTCAGAGCAGCACCCAGTGGGGTCTGTTGCTTGTCTTGACCCACTTGACCCAGTTGGGAGAGCCCTACCATGACACGGGATCCCTGTGCGCTGGGAGAGGACCAGTGCAGTCCCTTAGCCACGCAGCCCCAGTGAGGAACTGTGAGCAAAAATGTGTTGCTGTTCCGTATAAAAGGTTAAAGGACTCGAACGAGGAGCTTTCACAGGACTGCTAACACAGGCAGATGTGGGCAGATGCCCGTGATGCCAGGCTTCTGGGCAGAGCTTCTGGAACCGATGGAGTTACAGGACGGCCAGAGGCCACCCGCACTGCAGGTCCCCCGAAAGGGAGAGCCGTCCATGGCCTTTGGGGGCAAGTCATTGTGTCCTTTGTCGCTTTAGGAACGGTCTCTCACAGGGGCCATTTCGACCTATTTTAGGCGTTAAATGGTTTCCTTTAAAAAAACACACACCACATTTTTAGTGGAAAACTTTAAACACATGTGAAAAGTAGCGAGACTAGAATAATGAACCCGTGGGACCCATCGCTAGTATAATGAGCCTCACGTGCTTGTGGCCACCCTTATTGCATCTAGAACCACCCTCTCCTACCCCAGAGACCCCTCCCAGCAAACCCCAGGTGCTAGTGCTCATTCTTTTGGCTGCATATTTAATTGGCGAGTGGGTGATCACGTAGAGATGAACGGAATGACTGAGAGGAAGGCTCTCCCTTGGTTATTTTCTGTTGCCGCAGGACCTGATTCAGTGCTTGGTGAGAAAAATCCTTAAGTTCTCTGGCCCATGAACACTTGAGGAACTAAAGAACTTCCTGGTTTTTGGAAATGGTTCCCTTTTTTCCTTCCCTCCTTCCCTCCCTCCCTTCCTTCGTGTTTATTAGGTGCTTTCCATGGGCCCAGTACTGTGCCGGGTGCTGGGGTATAGCAATGAGCCTGACCCTACTAGGGGGAGTCCTGCTTTCATGGGGTGGGGTTTGGGGTGGGAATGCAGGTATTAAACAGATAGTACATCAGTTGTTACTGATGTGCCCTTGTGATGAGGCCTTCCAGGAAGTGCTAACTGCAGAGCCTGTGTTTCCTGATTCCTGCAGAGAGGGGTTTGTTTGGGTTTTGGCTCGAAGTGGGAACCGGTGTGAGCATTCCGTTTCTTCCTCAATCTTTTGGAAACTTGGCCCTCCCTGCCTCCGACATCCCCAGCACTTCCTACTTCTGTGACCTCTGCTTTCCTGCCAGGTTTGTGTTGCGTTACATCCGGGTCCTCTTATCTCCACCACCCTGGGCTCCATGAGCAGAGGGATTGGGTCCGATTCATGGAGCATCAAGTGGCGGCCACCCTTCTCCCTCCTTCTCTCTCTCTCTCTCTCTGTGTGTGTGTGTGTGTTTGTGTACGTAGCATGTATATATGTATATATATATTAATTTAATTAGATATAAATGTATGTTTAAATTAGACCATATATACAAGTCATTGATTTACCTGCTTTTTTCTCATTCTGTCATAGACTTCTGCCTCGACCTGTCATAGATCTCTTTCCAAGTTAATATAGAGATTATTTTTAAAAGGTTGTCTAATATTCTATTGCAGAGATGTACCTTCTTTGATTTAATCTGTCCTCTATTGATGGACATTCTAGATCATTTCCAATTGTCACTATTATAAACAACACTGAAATGGACATCTTTGTAGACACATCTTTTTCCCCTCTGGGCTATTATCTCTTAGGTTCAAGTTAGAAGTAGGATTGCTGGGTCAAAAGACATGTACATTTTAAATTTTGATGCAGGTTGGGAAATTCTCTCGAGAAATCTTTGTCAACTAACAGAAAAACAAAACACAAAAACTTCATTGTATTTCTATCTGGCCTTCCATTTTTCCCTTGAGTCAGATTTCTCCCCAGTTGAGAAACTTTGCCTTTATTGCTTCGTCAGTGGCCAATATGAGAAAGTCAGGGGCTCCAGGCCACTGGGTAACGAGGCAGCAGGACAGTTGGGGGTGTTATGGGCCGGGGGTCAGGGTCGTATCCCAGCCTGATCTCCAGCTAACTAGATGACCTTGAGTGGGTCACATAAACCACAACCTCTTTGGGCCTCAGTTTCCTAACTTTCAAACAAGAGGTCAATGGGATGACCTTCCAGGCCCTCAGAAAGCTGTGGCTCCAAAGGTCAGACCACTCGGCAGTGCAGCTAGGTTTCCAAGCCATACCTGATTATTGGAGATGACACTCAGAAAATATTTGGTCCAAATAATTCTCACCCCTAAACAAGGGAGGCCTTCGTGGGCCCAGATTATTAGCGGGATCCGCCATTCTGATCTTAGCCAAATGCGGCCTCCTTAGAAGCTGTCCTAGGCCCAATGAAACCAGCAGCCTCCCATCATTTGGTTGATTTTCTTCACAGTACTCATGACTCTCAGAAATGGTTGTTACCTGGGTAATGTTTGTCTCCCAGAGACAGCGTGAATTTCAGGAGCCCAGGAGCCTTGGCAGTCAGGCTTGCTGTGTAGCCTGTATCCCAGGTCAAGCACAGTGCCTGGCACAGCCCAGATGGTCAGCGACTACCCACTGGGTGAATCATGGGGAAAGGATTATTTCTGTATTGGTTTCTTCTTTCCATGAAAATATCTGTAAATATTAAGGATAGGCCTGGACTGGAAGGCTCTATGGCAGATTCTTTTTTTTTTTTTTTTTTTTTTTGAGATGGAGTCTGGCTCTGTTGCCCAGGCTGGAGTGCAGTGGCGTGATCTCAGCTCACTGCAAGCTCCGCCTCCCAGGTTCACACCATTCTCCTGCCTCAGCCTCCCGAGTAGCTGGGACTACAGGTGCCCACCACCTCACCCGGCTAGTTTTTTGCATTTTAGTAGAGACGGGGTTTCACTGTGTTCGCCAGGATGATCTCGATCTCCTGACCTCGTGATCCGCCCGTCTCGGCCTCCCAAAGTGCTGGGATTACAGGCTTGAGCCACCGCGCCCGGCTCTATGGCAGATTCTTACCCCACATTGTTTTAAATCAGTGTTTATTCATCCTGGCAAGAAAACACAAGGTCTCTGGATCAGAGGACAGACCAAATTCATTCACACAGTAATCTCAGAGCTGGCTCCCCACGCCCAGTTCCTCACAGGCAATGTGGAAAGAGCCAAGTGCACCCCAAGTGTATAGGGGGGTCTATAGCAGGAGGGGAGCCCCAACATTGTGACTCTTGGAGCTTATGCAGGACAACATGCCAGCTCCCTCCTGAGCTTTACCCTGGAAGGAACCGACTCCTTCAGAGGAGAGGAGGAGGAGGTCACTAGGTTTACAGCCCTTTGAATGTAAACAGATGTCTAGGGCAGAGGTCCCTAAATCTCTCTGGCGGTCTCTGTCTTTAACTTCCAAGGCTGTTCTTAATCTGTCATCCTTTATCCCAGGTGCCAACAGTCTTTACTGAGACTCCCTGACCACGGGCAAGCATGAAAATATTCATGAAGCATCACTTTCCCCACACGCATCTCCTGAATTGAAAAGTAACAGCCACCACCTCTGAGTGTCAGCCGTGTGCTGGAATTGTAAATGTGGTGTGAGCTGGTCACGATGAGTCCTGTTATCCTCTTTCAGCAGATAGGAAGCTGAGACTCAGAGAGTGACAGACTGCCTGGAGATGAGGCAGCAAGGAAGGGAAGAGCTGAGATGAGACCTAGATTTGTGAACGCCCCAAGCCCATGTTTTCCTCTCTACCAGTGGCTTCCCCAAAGTCTGGTCAAGTTGGTTTGAACAGAGTTGATTAGTTGCAGTGACGCGTTTGAAAAAGAGAAGCCTTCTATTTATTCAACATCTACTATGTGCCAGGCATTGTTCTAGGCAGGGAAAAATGGGAGAGACATGGTCCTTTGTTCTGATGGGACCCACCCAGACATTAAAGAAGGAATCACCCAGAGAGAAGTACCCTTGTGATAACAAGGGTGGCAAGTGAGGGAGGATGAGAAGTGCAGGCTGAGGGCTGTCCTCAGAGACTTCCCTGGGGAGGGAACATCCCACCGTGGCCCTGAGGCTGTTTGAAGGCTGAGCCAGGCAGGGTGTGGGAGAAGGGTGTTCCGGATGGAGGAGGTGGCACATGCGAAGGGAGGTGCAAGCTGGGAAGATTCACCTTGGAGGAAGGCGGGGCGCAGACCTTGCCCTGGAGAGGAGACCGCTGTTTATCCTCAGAGCACTGGGGGGCCACCGCAGGTGTGAAGCAGGGGAAG
>NC_045447.1:5461651-5546463 GCF_002776525.5 Piliocolobus tephrosceles
TCCTCAGAGCACTGGGGGGCCACCGCAGGTGTGAAGCAGGGGAAGGGGTGGGATTCGCTGAAGTGACTTCTCATTCATGCTAGTTAGCCAGATGTTCTCGTGAAAGCAAAACCCTTTTCTGCTCTTTCCTGGGGACTGGGGAAGAAAGGATGAAGGACTTGAGAGAGAACACATTCAGGGAAATGCAGATCGCTTAGAATTAGGTTTATGGTTTTTTGGTGACAAGGGCAGTAACCCAGCAAGTCCCGGCCACAGGGGAAAACGGCCGGTAGTGATTTTTCTGCATCTCTTCCTTCCGTGTTCACCTGGCTGTCAGCCTGGGGGGCCCTTTGGAAGGTTTCAAATGTGTGCTTCAGGCCCTCTTGCCAGACCCGTGGGCAGTCGGTAGGAGGGTAACCAGACAGCTTCCAGAGAAACCACCAAACTCACTGCCACCACAACCCTAGGAACCAGTTCCAGTCGGGGCCACAGTCATAGCAAACAATGGTAATATTTACCAAGTATTTCTGGAAAAATGAGTGCAAATTGCAGGAAACGCAGTGCAAATTGCTAGAACGCAGTACATTAGCAACATAGGACATTTAATGAGTCTGGGAAGAGAGGTATGAATTTCAGGAAAATGTCAATTGCCGCAATGTAAACAAGAGGCTTCTCAATATCTCATTCTCCATAGGACTTTATTTCAGTCTTTGGTTATAACTAGTTCTGTGATTCTTGGGAGAGACTTCATTCTAAGCATCAAGGAGGGGAAAATTGGAGAATTTGGGGAAAGAGAGGAGTGGAGGTTGCTAGTGCATCACAGACAAGCAGAGAGCTTTGGGGGCACTGGCATGATCCCATTTGAGGAAAACTGAAACTGCAGCTGGGGCTGGTGTGCTTCCAGGAAAAGTGTTTGCTGTAAAAACCGGGCCCATAGTGGGTGCTGTGGTCTGAGTGTGTCCTCCCCAAATTCATATGCTAAAATGTAATCCCCAAGACAATGGTTTAGGTGGGACCTTTGGGAGGTGGTGAGGTCACAGGGCGGGGCCCTTGTGGATGGGATTAGTGCTCGTGTAAGGGAGACCCAGAGAGACTCCTCACCTCTTCCACCAGGTGAGGATGAAGCAAGAAGACACCACCTGTGAACCAGAAAATAGGCCCTTTCCAGGCGCTGAATCTGACTTGATCTTAGACTTCCCCGGCACCCAGTTTATGGGATTGTGCTGTAGCAGCCCAAACGGACTAAGACAGGGGGACAGCTGCTCACATCTCACTGGGTTGCAGGTGGGGATGGTGTCTTGTCCAGGAAAGGGAAAGACTGAGGTCAAGGTCAGCCAGCGCATTTCCTGTCTCACGCAGCCCTGTTGCTGGGGACCGAGGAGGGACCTGGGAAATAGGCACTGATAGCCTTGTCCAAGTGGCTCCACCTAGACCCACTTCTTCAGCAGCTCAGTCTATGGTCAAGTAAGGTCAGGAAGCCCAGGACCCATGGGCTACAGGCCAGCAGGGTGCTCACTTGTCCCCCTTCTCTGCAGTTCCTGACGGCCTCCTCATGAAAGTGCTGAGCCAGCGTCTGGACCAGCAGGACTGCATCCAGAAAGGCTGGGTGCTGCACGGCGTCCCGCGGGACCTGGACCAGGCACACCTGCTGAAGAGCCTGGGCTACAATCCCAACAGGTGAGTGGCCTCAGCCAAGCCCACAGCCCTGGCCAAGCCCCTGGGCACCCCCCCTCCAGGGCTCAGCTGAAGGGGTCCAGGTTACACAAGCCTTCACGTGTTCCTGAAGTGGAATGTCTCCTGCTCACCCCCATTCCCACTCACCCCATCTGCCCGGTGGACTAGGAGTCAGGCTTGGGTTCAAATACTGGCTTTCACTCTCCTTGCTGGACCCTCATCTGTAAAACAGTAATAAATATCAGTCTTGCCTTCTTTGGGAAATTGTTATACAAATCAACTGATGTTTTCTTTTACTATTTTTACGGTTTCATTTTTACATTTAAATCTTTGATGCAACTGATATTTATTTTGATGTGAGTAGGCAGTATGAATCGCCTTTTTTTTTTTTTCCCAAATGGTTAACCATTTGTTCGGACTGTTGACTATCATTGGATGTTCTGTCTTCCCTCTACTAGCTTGAACTTGAGAGCTCATCACAATTATATATATTGTGGAGAGCAATGAAGCCCACCCAAGTGAAAGCAAAGGCTATTTAGTCTGAGCTTGCAATAGCAAGGGGTCAGCCACCATTGCTTGGCGTTTTGGCAGAGACTCACAGACAGGCAGCAGAGGTGACAGCATTCTAGTGGAAGCTGGGAAAGGCTTCGGTTCTACTGTGCCCCAATTGGAGGCTGTTGGCTTGGGGAAGCTGGGTGGGCTAACTAGAGGTGGGGCCTCCTATGTGACGGGTTAAGGGAACATATTTGGCTTTCTCTGGTTGGTCCTACCTTGCAAATGGTGGCAAAAATGAGGGAAGCTCTCAATTCCTGATCAAGTCCTGGCCCTTTGGGGCTGATTGCTGCAGAGATTGTGGTCTGACTCCCTGGGCAGGTTGCCGCAGGTTGTGGGTTCCAGTTCTGTTTTTACATATGGTCTGACCATCATCAAACTGTGTGTTTAGTCTCTCAATATACTGGGCCTGTGTCTGAAGTTTCTCTTGTCTGAGTGTCTACTTCTGCAGTGGTACCACTCTGTTTAACTGCTTTACTTTTGTCATATATTATATTTCAAGAGTCAGTGCAGGACAAGGCCCTCTCATTAATCTTTATTGTCTATTTTATATATTTATTATTCCAACTGAACACTATAATGATTTTATCATGTGCAAAAAGAAACTGCCATTGAAATTTTAGCTGGAATTGCCTTAGATTTTCAAATTGATCTGTGATATGATTTGGCTCTGGGTTCCCACCCAAATCTCGTCTTGAACTATAATCCCCACATGTTAAGGACGGACCTGGTGGGAGGTGTTTGGATCATGGGGGCGGTTTCCCCCATGCTGTTCTCTTGATAGTGAATGAGTTCTCATGAGATCTGATGGTTTTAAAGTGTGGCACCTCCCCATTTGTTTTCTCTCTCCTGCTGCCATGTAAGATGTGCCTTGCTTCCCCTTTACCTTCTGCCATGACTGTAAGTTTCCTGAGGCCTCCCCAGCCATGTGGAACTGTGAATCAGTTAAACCTCTTTCCTTTATAAATTACCTAATCTCAAGTAGTTCTTTATGGCAGTGTGAAATGGACTAATATAACCCGTTACAGTTTGACATGGCTATATCCTGTCTTTGCTTCTAGTGAAAATATCAACACTTCCTTGGGTCTCGCATTTTTTATTTTATTTCTAGGTATATTATCTCTTGTTCTTCTTATTGATAATATAGTAAGATCTTTTCATTCTGTATTTTCTAAGTGGGGTTTTCAAGAGTGTAGAAAAGACATTGATTTTGGCTTACTTATTTTATACTCCAGCCACCTTCTCAAACCCTCCTACTGTTTTGGATAGTTTTTCAGTTGATTCTCTTGGGTTTTTCAGGTAGATGATCATGTCATCTACAAATACTCATCCTTTTGCCTCTTCCTTTTCAATATTTATACTTTTCATTTTACTCTTGTTGGGCAGTACTTTCAGAACAGGGTGTCATGATCGACAGGGTGGTTTTTCCTGACCATAAGGGCTGTCCTGGTACTGCTGACATTGAGGTGCTACTGGCTTTTGGTTTGAAGTGCATACAATTCGTATGAAGTTAAAGTATAGCTCCGTGATTCAAAATCTTTGTTACTGTTGAATTTTATCAAGAGCTTTTCAGCGTCCTTTAAAATTGTTTTTTCTCTTTTTGACATATTGATATTATTAATTATATTAATAATAGTAAGCCAATCTTTTGTTCCTATAATAACTGGTTTGGTCATGGCATATTGTTCTTTCATGGTATATTATTCTACTGCTTGTGGCACATAGAATTTTGACCCTTATGACCTTTACCCCGCTGCTGTCATGCCTCTGAATGTATATTATATGACAAAAGGGACTTTTCATATACACTTAAGATTACTAATCAGTTGCCCTTAAAATAGAAAGGTCAACCTGGACTATCTGGGTGGGCCCAGAATAACATGAACCCTTAAAAGCAGAGTTCCCTCCCGACTGAGGGCAGAAGAGGAAGTCAGAGAGATTTCTAAGCATGACATAGCATTGGTGGCTCAAAGATGGAGGCCATGGAAAATGTGAGAAGAAATGAATTCGACCAACAAACAGTGAGCCCCAGGTGAGAACTACAGCTCTGGCTGATACCTTGACCTAAGTCCAGTTAGACTCATACCAGATTCCTGACCTACAGAAACTGTGAGATAATACATTTGATTATCTTCTTTTCTTTTCTTTTCTCTTTTCTTTTCTTTTCTTTCTTTCTTTCTTTCTTTCTTTCTTTCTTTCTTTCTTTCTTTCTTTCTTTCTTTCTTTCTTTCCTTCCTTCCTTCCTTCCTTCCTTCCTTCCTTTCTTCTTTCCTTCCTTCCTTCCTTCCTTCCTTCCTTCCTTCCTTCCTTCCTTCCTTCCTTCCTTCCTTTTTTGACGAGTATCACTCTGTCACCCAGGCTGGGGTGCAGTGGCATGATCTCTGTTCACTGCAACCTCTGCCTCCCAGGTTCAAGCGATTCTCCTGCCTCCTCCTCCTGAGTAGCTGGGATTACAAGTGTGTGCCACCATGCATGGCTAATTTTTGTATTTTTATTAGAGACAGGTTTCACCATGTTGGCCAGGCTGGTCTTGAACTCCTGACCTCAGGTGGTCCACCTGCGTCAGCCTCCCAAAGCACTGAGATTACAGGCGTGAGCCACCACACCTAGCCAAATATGAGTATCTTTTTTTTTTTTTTGAGATGGAGTCCCGCCCTGTCTCCCAGGCTGGAGTGCAGTGGTACGATCTTGGCTCACTGCAAGCTCTGCCTCCCAGGTTCACGCCATTCTCCTGCCTCAGCCTCCTGAGTAGCTGGGACTACAGGCACCCACCACCATGCCCAGCTAATTTTTTGTGATTTTAGTAGAGATGGAATTTCACCATGTTAGCCAGGATGGTCTTGATCTCCTGACCTTGTGATCTGCCCACCTTGGCCTCCCAAAGTTCTGGGATTACAGGTGTGAGCCACCGCACCCAGCCCAAATTTGAGTATCTTTAAGCAGCTAAGTTTGTCATAACATGATAATGGCAGCACAAGGAAATCAACATGCTGTTGGATTGTATTGGCTACATTTTTATTTAGTTTTTTTGCATTAATATGCATATATAGGATGGATTAGAATTTTTCCACATTCTTGTGCTTTGTTAGGCTTTAGTATCAGTAATGTGAAAGTTTCATAGATTTTCTTTCTTTCTCCATATCTGAGAGAGTTTTTAAAACTCCAGCAGTAACTGTTTTTAGGATCTGGCACTTATGGGGCAGAGGTAGCTTGTTAACAATTTGATTGATTTTGTTCATGGTGTTTGGTCAATTCAGATTTCTCTCTTTTCTTGTGGAATTGATCTCTTCCTAGAAAATCATCCCTTTCCCTATCTTTAAATATATTAACATAATTTGAATATCTTATGCCATTAATTTTTATTGTGTTTCCTACAGTTTTTGCCTTATGTGTTTTGGTGCTATGTTATTTAGTGCATAAAGGTTTCTGTCAGCTATGTGTTCGTTGTGAAATGTATTCTTGATGAAAGTGACCGTCAGTGACAGACAGCTAATTATCTACCCCAACATTTGGTCTAACTTTTCTCCTCAATAACAAAAGATCAATTTTCCGAAGAGTACATTGGTGTCTGAAAATAAAAGATCCCACTTTCCAGTCTTCTTTACAGCTATATGGAGCCACAACACTAAATTCTGGCCAATGAGATATAAGCATACAGTTGTGTGGTTTTTCCAGGAAACCTGCTTTAAGGCATCTAACTCAGCTGGAAGGTGTTAGCTTTTGTTGTTGTTTTGCCTTTCCTTTCTTTTTGATTTTCCTGAAGTTAATAATCATCTCGCTTTTTCACTTGTCTAGTTTTCTTTGTATCTATTAGTAAATTATTTCCACATCTCATAATAGCCTTTCAGAACAATTTCCCACAAAGTCCATCATATTGTGTAATCTATCAGTTTCAGATTGTTTTTTCTTCTTGGTCACTCCCATTCCTCTCCTGTTTGGACTGGTTTTTTTCTAGGCTTACTGCATAGTTGATCATCAAGGGTTTTTCTTTACTATAATCAGAGGAATTCCCCTTGGCTTTCTTTTGAGTTGGAGTCTCTGTTTCCTAAGTCACACATCTTCATTTTATATACCCCCTTGATTTGACAAAGCATAACCTGTAGTTGCTTCTTAAGTTAAAAAGATGGTTTAAAAGCAGTAGGCTGTTATATCGGCAACACATGTGTTCTAAATTGAAGAAGTCACCGTTTATGCCTGTACACAACAATCATTTTGGGATTATCATTCACTACTACACTGAAGATTCTCTTTACCCCTCTCCCATGTTAGATATTTTATTTCTATATCACATGGCTTCCTTTTTCTTGGTTTACTACCTTGTTTTGGTTGAACACATCTATCAGTAACTTCCTGAGAAACAGTGTATGGGAGGTAAATTTTGAGGGGCCCTACTATTCTATCTGAAAGTGTCTATTCTATCTTCATACTTGTTGGATAGATTGACTGGGTGAGAAATTATAGGCTGGAAATGATTTTCCCGTTGAATTTTGAATCTCCGGTGTTACTAAGAGGTCCAATGCTGATCTGATCCTGATCCTTTATATGTGACTTTTTTCTTTCTGTGGAAGTTTGTAGGCTCTTTCCTTTGTCTCCAGGGTTCTGAAATTTCACAGTGAAATTTCATTATATCCTCGGTATAGGTCAGATTTACTCCGCTGTACCAGAAATTAATCTTGAAACCTGTGTCCTTCAGTCCTGGGACATTTTCTTGAATTATTTTGTTAATGATTTTTTCCCCTTTTTTCTATTCTCTCTGTAACTCCTGTTATTTGGGCATTGGATCTTCAGGACTGGCCTTCTAAATGTTGTAAAAATATCTTTTTTCCCTTGTATTTTGTGTGTATGTGTGTGTGTGTGTGATCAGCTACTGCTTTTTGTTTTGTTTGGCTCTACTTTCTAGGAGATTTCCTCAACTCTCTCTTCCAACATTTTTATTGAATTCTAATTTCTGCTCTTGGGTTTGTTTATTTCTGTAATATTCAAGAGCTTTTTGTTTTCTGAATATTCCTTTTATAGTTTCTTGATCTTGTTTTGTGGATTTTTTATCTCTTAAAAATGTTAATAACATATTTGATTTTGTTGGGAGGATGGGGATATAGGCTTTTTTCCTCTTCTTTTCTGCATAATCAGTTTCTATAGAATTTTTGTTTGTCTTGGTCTTATTCTTTCTCAGCAGAGTCTTTTTTTACCCTTAGATGTTGGATTACCCTTGGTTGTTTGCTCATGTCTAAGAATGGGAGACTGAAAAGGCGATTTGGAAGCTCTGAGTGCATGGATAGAGCCCACAGGCTTAGTCTTCACTGTAGGGTGATATCATTGGGGTGATAAAATTGGGCCATTTGTGCAGAACCCTCCCACCAAGTGTCAACATCTTTAGGTCTTTTCCTCTGGGCTGCTCAGATTCCCCAGAGAGGACTCATGCAGTCTCCTGCTGGAGGGTTAAAGGCCTTCTGCCAGGACCCCCTCTGGGGGTCCAGGGGAGAAGCAGGACAGTGGGAAGGGCAGGGGAGGGGTCTCACATACTGCATGCAGTTTGCATACTTTTACCTAATTCCCTTGTGTTTGCCATAGACTCAGGTTCTCAGCTGTGCTTGGCATTCTTCAGCCCAAAGAGCCTGTATTTTATCCTCTCTAGAGAATAAATGTTTCATTTCTTCCCAAGTGGAGGAGAGACATTCACTCAACTGGGTGGAGTGAGGAAAGGATCTGGGACTCACTCTCTTCTCAAACAAATTTCAACGAAGCCCCCTTATTTTAGCCACCAGCTCCCAGGTGGCACCTGTGCATGAGCCTTTTGAGGATTTTCTGGGGAAGATGAGGTTGATTCTCAGTTTTCCTATTACCGATTTAGGATTTGGCTTTCTGAGGCCGCCTCAGCTCGTTGCCTGTGGTCCAAGTCTGCTTTCCAGCATCGAAAAAGGAAAGTCCTTTGTCTGACTGCCTTCCTCTTCCCTGTTCTTTCTGTGCTTGTGGGTTAGTTTTTCAAAGTGCCTTTCCTGTCATTTTTCTGTGGGATTTGGGGAAGAAACAAAATCTGGTGCGGTTTTCAAAAAGCCATTTTTATCTGGAATCGAAGCTGTGATTTCTTTGTTACATTTGCATGTTCCTAAGTTTTACTTTCAGCTATTTTGCTTCTCTTATTTTTTGTTGATGACACTACTAAAAAGCTATGTGGAAGCTCTGGTTGCATGGGTGGAGCCCGTAGACGTAGTCTTCACTGTGGACAGAATGAATTTGGGTTTGATATTTTTTCTTCAATCTGAATGTCTTTTTCCTTGAATAGTTGAGTCTATCCCACTTATTTTTGCTTTTCTTACTTTATTTTGTGCTTCATTATGGTTTCCTTTGTTTTCCATCTTTTCTTTATGGGATGTGTTTTGAGTTTTGTTCTTGTTATTGTTAGCTTCTTACCTGCCCCACTTCCATTAATTTAGGAGATATCTGTTTGTAGTTCTAATAGTCTCTTCAACATGACTTGATTAAACCTTATTTCTCAGTTTGTTGATTTTGAAATGCAGCAGAATATCTTGACCCCTTCATATGAAAGCTGTCGGCTGGGCGTGGTGGCTCATGCCTTTGGGAGGCCGAGGTGGGTGGATCACAAGGTCCAGAGTTCAAGACCAGCCTGGACAATATGGTGAAACCCCGTCTCTACTGAAAATACAAAAATTAGCTGGGCATGGTGGCGGGCGCCTGTAGTCCCAGCTACTCAGGAGGCTGAGGCAGGGAACTGCTTGAACCCAGGAGGCAGAGGTTACAGTGAGCCGAGATTGTGCCACTGCACTCCAGCCTGTGCGACAGAGCAAGACTCTGTCTCAAAAAACAAAAACAAAAACAAAACAAACAAACAAACAAAAAAACGATGTCAAGAAAGGATCCCACGGCCGGGCACGGTGGCTCAAGCCTGTAATCCCAGCACTTTGGGAGGCTGAGGCGGGCGGATCACAGGGTCAGGAGATCAAGACCATCCTGGCTAACACGGTGAAACCCTGTCTCTACTAAAAATACAAGAAAATTAGCCGGGCGTGGTGGCGGGCGCCTGTAGTCCCAGCTATTCAGGAGGCTGAGGCAGGAGAATGGCGTGAACCCGGCGGGGCGGAGCTTGCAGTGAGCTGAGATCGCGCCACTGCACTCCAGCCTGGGGCACAGAGCAAGACTCTGTCTCAAAAAAAAAAAAAAGGATCCCACATGTACTGCCTCCTCATCCCCCTTCTCCAGCCATTCTCCATTTTGGGGGAGCCAGGGACAGATATATCCTGAAATTTTTCTGTGCCAGTCTATTATACACAGATTATTGTTTTTAATCAGTATTGATTAAACTTTTCTTTCTAGAAATATAACAATTCTGTTTTTAACTATAATTGCTATACTTATAAAGTTTTTATTCTCTCTAAAACTGGATTTAGATTTCAACACCAGCTGTTTATATATTTCAACATCTTCATTTATTAATTTTGATTTTGCCTTTCATTTGAATGGATTATGTCTCTGAGTCATTTTCAGCAAGGGTACATAGATACCAAACTTCCTGAATTCTTGAATATTTGAGAATGTCTCTCCGTTATTTTTACTTGTAAACAACATCTGGCAAAGAATTCTTTGATCATATTTCTTTCTTTCTCCCCTCAAACTCCTCCCCGGCCCTCCGTGTTCCAAATCCCTTCTACATAGACTCTGACATGTTGCCAGATGTCTGTCTTGTCCGTCCGTCCTTCCTTCCTTCCTTCCTTCCTTCCTTCCTTCCTTCCTTCCTTCCTTCCCTCCCTCCCTCCCTCCCTCCATTCTTCCTTTCTTCCTTCCTTCCTTCCCTCCCTCCCTCCCTCCCTCCCTCCCTTCCTTCCTTTCTTTCTTTGTTTCTGTCTGTCTGTCTGTCTCACTCTGTTACCCAGGCTGGAGTGGCACAATCTCAGCTCACTGCAACCTTCCCCTCCTGGCTTCAAGTGATTCTCCTGCCTCTGCCTCCTGAGTAGCTGGGATTACAGATGTGTGCCACCATGCACAGCTAATTTTTGTATTTTTAGTAGAGACAGGGTTTCACCATGTTGACCAGGCTGGTCTTGAACTCCTGACCTCAGGTGATACACCCGCCTCAACCTCCCAAAGTGCTGGGATTACAGGCATGAGCCACCGCGCCTGGCCTATACATGTGTTTCTTTTGCCTGGGTGTTCATGAGATCTCTCTGTCTCTCTCTGCCTGTCTGTGTTCCCTACCCACTTCTCTTTAAGTTCACTTACAATCACTAGGCCATAGCTCAGTCTTGGGTCTCCTTATTACTTTTCTCTGGACATTAGGAACCCTTTCACTTACGGTGTTTCAGGAGAGTTTTCTTCTAGTGGATATATTAATATTTTTCAGGTTCATTTGCTTGGTTTTCTTCTTCAGTAAGACCAATTATGTGTGTGTAAGATATTTGTCATCAGCTTTTCATAATTTGGATTTTCTGCTGGTGGCTTTTATCTTACTCTTTGGGTATTATTTTCTTGACTCTGACCTTCATGGTAACTGATTGTTCTCTGCTGTGTTTGTTTATTGCTGCTTTTCATTTGATTTTTTGTTTCCATAATGCTTTTACTTTTCCCTTAGGTATTTTTCCTTCATTTTGTCAGCTTTCTTTGTATCTCCTTTTAAAAAATCTCATCATCTTTTCTTTCATTTCCTGTATCATGGAGCCCATTCACTTTAAATTATTTAGAACATTCTGGTAAGGTTTTATCTAAAATGTTCTTATATTTCCTGGAGTAATTTGTTTTCTAATGGCTATTCATTGTCTCTCTCTCTCTCTTTTTTTTTTTTTTTTTTTAACTTTTATGCCCCTTTCCTTCCATTTTTTGGCAGCACCTGTAACTGGGTCCCAAGATGGATATATTTTGCAAATCCTTTACCTTTGAATAGGCTGGTTGTTTGTCTAACAATATTAGTTGGCATATTAGTTACCTATATTGCCATAATAAATTACCACAAACTTAGTGGCTTAAAACAACACAAATTTATTGTCTTCAAATTCTGTAGTGCTAAAAATCATGGCACTGTCAGGGCTGCATTCCTTCCTGGAGGCTCTAGGGCAGAATCCGTTTCCTCGCCTCTTCCACCTTCTAGAGGCTGCCCACACTCCTTGGCTCACGGCCCCTCCCACCATCTTCAGAGGCCATAGTGCAACTCCAACCCTTCCTCTGTACTCTTGTCTCCCTGAGACCAGAGCCGGGAAAGGGTCTTAGATTTTAAGGAGCTATGTGATTAGATTGGGCCCACCCAGACAACCTGAGATAATCTTACCATATCAACACAGTCCTTAACTGAATCCAGTTTGCAAAGTTTCTTGTTCCTTGTACGATAACCTATTCACAGAATCTGGGAATTAGGAGGTGAACATCTTGGAGTTGGGGGCAGGCATTATTCTGCCTTTCCCACAGTTAGAATCTCCTCAACTCTGAATTATATCCCTAGAGTTTGGGCTACAGAGCTTCCCATTGGAAGACTGAAACCTCTGTTTAGGCCCAGGGCAGCAGGGATCTGACAGTCTTAACCTAAGCATCCTGTTTTACTACCATCATTCCTGTGAAATTCCAGGGACCAAGTACCCAAAGGCTAAGTGTCCACCCTCTGTTCTTCCTAACATAGTTAATGCCACAGACATGGTTAATGTCACAGCACCAGCTGCATGGCTGCTGCTGCTTTTTTTTTTTTTTTTTTTTTTTGAGATGGAATTTTGCTCTTGTTGCCCAGGCTGGAGTGCAATGGCACAATCTTGGCTCACTGCAACCTCCGCCTTCCAGATTCAAGTGATTCTCCTGCCTCAGCCTCCCAAGTAGCTGGGGTTACAGGCGCGTGCCACCACGCCCAGCTAATTTTGTATTTTTAGTAGAGACGGGGTTTCACCATCTGACATTGGTCAGGCTGGTGTCCAACTCCTGACCTCAAGTGATCCACCCGCCTTGGGCTCCCAAAGTGCTGGGATTATAGGCGTGAGTCACATAGCTTCTTTGTGAGCTCATCAGCTACCTGAGGATGAAAGGCACTGGGGAAAATGCACAACAATCACTTTAAAGAAGGCAGGGGCAGGGTGTCATTAACAGGTCAGGGGAGAGAATCTAGTGTTGGCTTTCTGAAGCCTGAAGGGAAAAAGGACTGTTTTACTTACCAAGCCCAAGCACCAGTACTACAGGACCAACACAGGGGAGGGCACAGTGCTCAAAAGCACACAAGGAGGAATAGTCAAGAACCATTTGATTTAGGGCAGGGGTGCAAGGAAACCCTCCTCCGTTCACCACGGAGTGAAAATCACGTTCTAAAGATTAAGTAAATAATGCCAATTTAATTTATTTGACCCTAGGGCGAAGGACAGGTAGGAAGAAAAAATCTTTATTTACAATGTAGATTTAATCATATGCTGCTGTTAATCATCCTTTTGTAGTCATTGAGGGTGCATTTTCCTTCCTCCTTTCTCATCTCTGTCCCTTCCGTTTCCAGCACCTTAGCTTTCAATTAAACATTTTTATGATTAACTCAGAAAGTAATTTTAGCCATAAACCTTCAAGTTCAGATACAGGCTAAGAAAGAGAAATATTCTAAAATGAATCCACCTAGCACCGGGATGACTATCAGGACTGTAATTCTGGTTTGGCTGTGATGCCAATTATAAAACACTCTAGCTGTGGTATTGCTGTTTTTGACACCAGGAGGAAATCTTGACAGAATTATAGCCTAGAAATCAATCTGGGAATACGATACAGAAATCTATAATTCAGATATGAAAACAATCTACAAAGGCTCTTTTTTTAAGGAAGGGTCGATGAAATTAGATTAAAATAAATTTACATATATATCAATTTTATTATTAAAATATATTCACACTAGTAAATAGAGTTATTGGGGAAGGGTAAGCTACTCCGCGTATTGGACACAAAAATAGACCTCTTTGGCTTATCAGAAAACAAAGTTATTGTCTCCTTGTCAAATATAAATCTCTTCTTAGAGCTAATAAATGGATAGTGTTCAAATGCAATGTTTTGTCTGACTCCTACCTCATAAACCCGTGGCACATAATACTAAATTATATTCCACTGAGCAGTATCAATCTCTTGATTCCAACATCATACAGTAAGGGAAACAAACCAAGTAATTGATCTGTCGAAAAGAAAGAGAAAAAGTTATTTGAGAACAAATAAAATGGGCTATAAAGTTTGTTAAAACGTAATAATAATAGTAAAAAAAAAAAAAAAAAAAAAAAAGGATGAAAGAGAGAAGAAAGAAACAAAGAAAGAACTGTGTTCATGGCTGCATCCAGAAACCTGCCCTCTGCCTGGCTGTAAAATAATTCATTTCATGCGGCAAGTTTGTAGCACAGGATTTTCTTTTAAAATTAATGCTTACTACAGAGAAAGAGTATAGGATTCTGATTGATGTTGGGAAGTTTGCCGTGTATGAAACCCACTGTTTTTTTGCATCCTCTTTTTCCCCCCTGTGCTGCAAGCAGGGAGGGGGCAGGGCAAGCTGTGACCTTAACCCTCCCCCACAAGGTCTTGGTCATGCTATCTCAGAAATCCCTGGAAAAAGGTGTAAAAGGAGGGACCTAAATGAGTCAGTGGCAATGAAATTCAGCAAAATGGTAGCAGGGAGTTGTAATCTTGGTGGTGTTTTCTGGAGTATCTTTTTCTCTATTCATTGGACTACATTTTAGGACTCTCAGGAAACCACCCAAGAATGATATTTCTGATTAACTCATTTGGGTGCCAGGTCATTTTGTGCAAACCGGAAACTGCTCTATAGGTTCCTTTGAGGATGTGGTGGTTTCTGAATTTTTATGTATTATTGTTGTTTAAATAAGATGGGTATGTGTGTCCCGCATCCAGAGGGGCCCACAGAGGTTCAGTTGTCCCCCGAAAGGCAGTGACAGGTCTCTTCTCATTGCACATGGCTCCCCATTGGTGCCGGGTTTGTAGTTGTCGTTGTTGGCTTTTGCTAAACAGACCATCCACACAGAGACATTTCCTCCAGAAAGCCGGAGAGAACAGAGCTGCCGAGGGGAGGGAGGCTGCCAGACACCCACCGCCAGGCACAAGGGGCTGACACTTCCGCACCCCGTGCAGCCTGCCGGGGCCAAGCCTGTCCCCTCGAGTCTGGAAGCTTTCTTTTTCGATTACCAAGGGCAAAACTGCTATGGCTTTGCACAGGGCATCTCTGCTCTGCCTTTCTCGACTTCCTGTCTGCCTTTCTCTTTCTCCTTCTTCATCTTTCAGTTCATTCTCCTTTTTTCTCTGACTGCCATGAAGCAGCCCCTCCCACTTTGTTCCCAGATCACATCCATTGAGGACACTTCTTTCCTTACCTTCCTCCTTCTCTCTCCTGCCCCCTCCTGCTTCATAATCATCATTATCTTAACAACAAGAGTAATAATGATGATATCTGGTCTTTACTGAGTGCTAATTATGCAGTTGTTTCCTATGTGATTCCGTCCATTCAACAGCCCAGTAAAGGAGGTTTGCTCAGGTGAAAGGCTGCCGGCTTTAGAGAAGCCATGTCCTTGCCCCAGGCCACACAGCCAGGTAAGATCCATGGAAGGGGCCAGCCCTGAACCCAGCTCTTTGCTCTGAACTGTTACATTCTATCCTTTATGCAATGGGATTGCATTTATCCCTCCCTGTTGGCTAGCTGGTTTGAAGAAGACACATTTAACCTCAATTTCCTTATCTGTTAAATGGAGCAATAATCTCTACTCTTTTAACCTCACAGCACTGCTGCTCTGGAGAGTGGATGGAGGATGTGTGCATGTGGTTGATAGCTTGAAAGAGCTGTACGGATACTGTGGATGCTATGACCTGCCCTGCATGTGAGTGCCCAGAGCACCTCCTGTCAGGGCCGACTCTCATTCACATGTGTAGGAGAGAGTTTGTCTTCTCGCCTGTTCTCACATAACAAATTACACGCTAAGCCACGCATGGTGGTGCACACCTGTAGTTCCAGCAACTTGGGAGGCCAAGGTAGGAGGATTGCCAGAGCCCAGGAATCAGAGGCTGCAGTGAGCTATGATCATGCCCCTGCATCGCAGCCTGGGTGAGAGAAGGAGACCTTGTCTCTCTGAAAATACATACATACATACATACATACAGCACACACAGCCCCCGAATAGGATGCTACAGATTCGTCTATATGTTAAGAAGTGTAAACACATTTACTCTGACTCTTCCCCATGTGATGTTGGATTCCTCCTCAATACGAAGAGTCTAAGATGGCAAATATTGAAGGGATGATCCTCAAAGAGTATTTGCTGCATCCACTCACTATGGGTTGGTACAAATAATTTTAAAAATAGTTTTTCTCTAATGGCGACCTGCTTGCTTTCCTTATCTATGGAAGACATTTTAAAGATACAAGACTTAGAAGTGGGGAACGCAGCCTGTTCTTCTCACTGGCTTGGAAGTGGGGAACGTAGCCTGTTCTTCTCAGTGGGTTGGAAGTGGGGAACGTAGCCTGTTCTTCTCACTGGACTGAAAGTGGGGAACGTAGCCTGTTCTTCTCATTCGGTTGAAAGTGGGGAACGTAGCCTGTTCTTCTGGTAGCAGATGGGGCGAATGACCCCGAAATAGTCAAAGACAAAATTGCCCTTTTGTTCAGGACCGCATCGAGCCAAGAAAAGTGGATTTTTATTTTTTTCAGTTCAAACTGAAGCAAACTGGAAATTTTAAATCGGCATTTAACAACGTTGATAAAATTATTCTGCTAAACGCAGTTTTGATTTTTTTGTTTCGATTATGTCAAATTTTAAATGATGGAATATGGTGGTACTTTATGAAATTGAAAACCAGATTGGCATATAGTTTGTATGTCAGAGCTCCCTCATTTGACGTAATTTATTTCCGTATGACAGTTGCTTTTGGGGGACAACACAGTGAAACCCTTGGATAATGACTTTGTCATTTCTAACGTGGTCCAAAGTAAGAAGGATGCTCTAATTTCTTGAGAGGATGGCAGTAGGACCAAAGAAAAATTCAAATGCAAAGTAGAGAGGATTTCTTGCCCGCCCCATTCTCTCTCTCTTTCATTATCACGGGTGCTTCCAGGAAGCGCTCATATTTCTGCAGCTGATCCTTATGCGGACTATGGATAATAAACAGCCCATTAATGGAGGCCTGAACTAGGAAATGGAGTTGGAATCAGCAGCAAAATCCAGTGGCTGACGAAGGTTAATAACTCCATTACTGCAGCTCTGGGCCCGAGCCGCCCGACGAGCAGGGTGTTAGCCTTATCTTACTCCTCATTAATTGAGCTAATAGAACCCGGGTGACCCTGCCTTGCTGCCATCATCCGAGAGTTTACCAGACATGGGCTGGAATACATATCATTGACTGTGTGTGCCATGGTGCCTTTTCTTTTTGGAAGAAAGCTCTTTCTTAAAGACGAGTTTGCTGCGAGCCCCGTCCTAACAGAAGCCCCGTCCTAACAGGAGCTCCCATGCGGCCGACCGCAACAGGACCTGACATCATTCTGACTTTGTCTCAAGGGCAGTGATGCAGCAAAGGCCTGCCGTGCCCCTTCGCACCTCGAGACAGAGGTCCATTTGGGGATTGAGATCTTTGCCTCAAATTGGGCAGCTTTGGTGGAAGTGGCCATTGTTTCCACAGTGTCTGTGGACAAGGGTGAAAAAGAAAGTGGGGCATGTGTTGGGGATGGGACCCACAGCCTTGCCTCTTCCGAGCTCTTCTCTTTCTTTAAACATTTGGCAGCCATCTCTCTTGAACCCCAAGTTTCCTTCCTTGCCCCCAGAGCTTCCTGATAGTTCACAGCCTGTTTCCCTCAGCCCTGCTTGGCTGCTCTACTGGCCAAGTGGTCTACAGGCAGCTACTTACCCTTTCTAAGCCTCAAGTCTCCTTAATCATCAAATGGAGTAATAGCCCTGCCTGCCATTTGCTGGGCTAATGGATATATTTGCTGGGAAAATATGTATTGGTGGGAATGATGAACTGGAAAATACTCTATACAACTGAGATAATGTTATCAACAGATTCAAAGTTGAAATCTGAGTTTGCTACAGAGAGCCAGGCTCAGTCTGTAGCTGAGGAGGCAGCAGGGGCAAAGGAACATCGGTGTGGAGTCGAAGCAATTCATCTCTGATCTGCTTCTACTTGGGCAAGTTCTTAGCTTCTCTGCACCTCAGTTTCCTCGATTAAAAACCAGGGACAGTGGGATTTGGGACATCAGGTGAGAAGACTCAGTGAGCCGATGCAGGGAGGCACTGGACACAGAGCTGGCATCGACAGGGGCTCCACCTGTGTGACCGTATTTATTCCTCACATATTGGGAGTTTTGTGCCTTTCTGTAGAGATCAGAGCTTCTGAGAAGTATGGTCAACCCAATTCCTCACCAAAATACCAGTCGCAAGATTTTGTGGCCGTGGCTGGCCCTCTGAGCAGCCTGCTTCCCTTGGGCTGGCTTTGCGGGGCAGAGTTGAAGAAAGGCAGTTCCTTATCCACCAGGTGACACACGGGGCAGGAGGGACGATCTTGCAAGAAGACAAAGATGAAATCACATTCATGTCTGAGACTCCATGGAGCCAGGGGTCTAATATGGCTAATTTAAATAATTTTGGAGGCTCCAGAGCACAGAGGCTGTCCCAGGTTGTCTAGAACTTGGCCCCAAGTGTAGCTGGATAAGGGAAGTGGTTGGTGGGGGCTTAGTCAATTGCCTGTGAAGGGGAATCAAGAGTTTTTCGTCATGACTTCAAAGCTGGGGGAAGAGAGCCCTGTGAATCCTTTGAGGTCAGAAGGGAGGTGGTGTCTGGGTCATCCGGCCTGCAGTTAAGAAGGAGGTGCCCCCGTGGGCCTTGAGCCCAAGGTTGTGACCAGTAATGGTGGTGATAGGCCAGCAGCCCACCACCCCTGGAGTTGTAGCATTTTAATCTCTGAGTAAATAAACTCAGAACTGGAGTGGAAAAAGGAAAGTTCTCCCATTATTTTCCTGCCTGGGGACCGTTGACATTTTACCACTTATTTCCAATGTTTGTGTAAGAGGGAGTGCGGTGAGGATGATGTGGGCAAATGCGGGAGAGGCCGGTGCTGCTGCTTTCTTGGGTTAAAACTTAGTTTATGACAGCCTGTTACTAGGTATGTTGTCTGTGTTTGAGAGCATAAGAGCAATTACTTTTGAAGCAGCAACATCAAAAAATGTACATAACCTTTGAACTCTGCCTGCAGCCTCATGGATTTTTCTGAGTATAAAAATACAGTGAATTTCTGCAGAGAGAGTGCCCAGGCGACCACAGGCATGGCTCTGCTGTCCCCAAGAGGCAGCCAAGGATTGGGAGGGAGCATTGCATGGTGCCTGGGGTAGGTGGGAAGAAGTTTGCGGGGAGCCATGGAGAGATGGCCTGTTCTATCAGGGAACTTAATCTTGAGGAAGAGATAGGGTCATGCCATATAGCAAGGGCTCTGCGTGGTCTTTTCTTGGTGAGTAATTTTGCTAGTTTAAAACAGACATGAGGCCAAGCACAGGGGCTCATGCCTGTAATCCCAGCACTTTGGGAGGCGGAGGCTAAGGCAGGTGAATCACTTGAGGTCAGTAGTTCGCGACCAGCCTGGCCAACATGGCGAAACCCCATCTGTACTAAAAATACAAAAATTAGCCGGGCATGGCGGTGCACGCCGATAATTCCAGTTACTGGAGAGGCTGAGGCGGGAGAATTGCTTGAATCTGGGAGGTGGAAATTGCAGTGAGCCAAGATTACGCCACTGCACTCCAGCATGGGTGACAGTAATAAAAATAAAAAAGTAAATAAAAATAAAATAAACAGACACGATCAGTCTCACTGCATTATACTGAAACTCAGTTTATTTACCACTTAACATTTTTTCCTAAGAGCTTTCTAAGAGCCCCCCAGTGCAGCCTGCATTGCTGGTTCGACTTTCCTGCTGACTCCTGGAGGTCAGGGAGAGGTTTCCAGGGTCCCTTTGCCATCCCCTGCTCTCAGCACAGCATTCTGGGTAAAATGCCCTTTGGAGAGAAAGGGATGACTGTTCTCCATTTCCTGCTGTAGTGTCTGAGAGCCTTTACAGCCAGGAAATTTCCCCTCCTGCCCAACTGACTTCTCTTTTCCTGCCTTTAAGGTTTACAACTCTTCACTGGGAAAGCGCATCTCAATTTCTTTCCCTCCTGTGGATTCCAAGCTCTTATTAGGGGCCCAGCGGGTTGTACTCAACTGGTAACAGTTCGGCCTAAGCCAGTGACGTTGGGGAAGATAAACATGCCTTCCCCGCCGCGGAAATCAGAGCTCCAAAGCAATCTCCATGCCTTGGGTGGAGAATGACAGGTGACCTTTAACAGAACAGAGCCCGGGGTAGCTGGCATTTGAATCGAGCTCTGATGGAGACGCCTCCATTTTTGGCAGGTGCGATGTTCAACCGTTCACTTAAATTTATTTCTCAGAGAAAGGCAAGAGGACAGAGACACCAAGATGACTCGGAGAAATCATATTTGTTTTTCTTTACCCATAGGGGACTTTGGGAGACATCAGAGTGTACTTCAATTTTCCATCTTCCTTAGAGGCATAACTAAAGTGCTGAACTGCTGAACTCGGCACTGCTTTAAAAGCTTGAGCCTCTGCCAGATTCAGGTGGCAGATGTCTAAAAGCTTGAAGCTCTTCTTCCTAAATATCACAGAAATTATTTAATATATAAAAAAATTTTAAGAAGTGTCTTCCACAAATAGCAGTGCAGCCTTACTTTTTATGAGATTGTAAGACTCCAGGCATCGCCTCCTTGTTGGCTTTGAGATTTCTGCAGATTCCAGACCAGCCCCAACCCCCCATGAGCAGGAGGGTCAGAGCCACCCCCACCCCATGCTGGCCACCAGACAGTGTCCGTCCAGGGGCGCTGGCATTGTGCCTCCTTTTCTCTCCTGGGCCTGTCTCAGGAGCATGGATTCTAGGTCATAGGGAAGGGCTTCATGCATCCCAATAAAGGTCTGCCAGGCCAGGAACTCCTCCCACACTAGAAGCTGGAGTGGGGAGCAGGAGAAATGGGGAGCATCCAGAAGCCAAGGGAAGAGGGGGGTCCCATGCTTCCTCTCTTTCCCATCTACTACTCCCTTCTCCCCGCAACACCGTAGCACACCTGCCCACTTGCTGTTTCCTAAACACGGAGTTTTTACTTATGGTGTTTCTTCTTTCAGAACATCATGGGATTTCATACAAATCTTATCTTTTTACAAGGCCTAGCTCAAATGCCATCTGCTCCAGGAAGCCTCTTTAAAGGCCCTGTGTTCAAATACGGTCATCTTCTGAGATTCTGGGGGTTAGGGCTTCACAGATGAATTTGAACACAATTCAACCCTAACAACATCTACACAGTATATCAAGTAGGCAGCAGGCTCTGAGTCTGGTAGTTCAGGAAGAAAAATTTGGGAATCACCAGAGTGTAACACCCAGTGAGCTCTCAAAGGCAACTCATCAACTCCTCTCATTGATGGTGGTGGCAGGAGCATTCTGGGGTGATATAGTTTGGCTGTGTCCCCACCCAAATCACCTCTTGAATTCCCAAGTGTTGTGGGAGGGACCTGGTGGGATGTAATTAAGTCATGGGGGCAGGTCTTTCCCATGCTGTTCTCGTGACAGTGAATAAGTCTCACAAGATCTGATGGTTTTTTAAGGTGGAGTTCCCCTGCACAAGTTCTCTCTCTTTGCCTGCTGCCATCCATATAAGATGTGACTTGCTCCTCCTTGCCTTACACCACGATCGTGAGGCCTCCCCAGGCATGTGGAAGTGTGAGTCTATTAATCCTCTTTCCTGTATAAATTACCCAGTCTCAGGTATGTTTTTATTAGCAGCGTGAAAACGGACTGATACACAGGCTCTGAAAGGAAGCTCCATCCTAGCCTTTCCCCTCTGGTGACCTCACACCACATGCTTGTCAATGGCCATTCATAATGGAGCCACACTGCTATAACAATGTGGGAGCCTTGAGGCTTTTGAAGGGAATTGCAGTCAGAACATTCTAGATGGATGGAGACCTGGTACTTTCCAGCTTACCTTCATTCTGCCTTCACATTTCAATCAAGTGACACCTTAGGGTTTGTTTCTTTACAAGAGGCTCCCTTTCAGTCCATCAAGGACCCCTTAATGGCCTTATTGAGAGCCTGTGGTAGGGGCTTAAGCATATAAAGATGGAAAGATGGAGGATTGTACAATCCAGGGAGGGTGACACAGTTTCATAAACAGAATCTCCTAAAAACATCCAGAGAAGGCTGCCATGTGCAGGATTCCTGGGCCATTCTGTTGACAGGGACATAATTCTCAGAGTATAGGCGTGACCACCATCTGCCACAGCACCTTCCTCCATAATCTCTGTCTCCTGTGGGCAGGAGGGCCAGGCCCTGGGCTGTGCACCTGGCCTACCTCTTCCCTCCTGGTCCTTCCAGCAAGACTCAGGAAAGGGTGCATCACCCGAACCTTTCAACTGAGGAAACTGAGGTTCCGAGAGGCTGAGTGTCTTGCCCACATCACACAGCACATCGTGGCAGTGGAGACGGACTCAGACTGAGAGGGGTCCCTGGACTCCTGTGCTCTGAACCGCTGAGCGCAGAGTCTTCAGACTTCAGAGTGCTTCAGACCCTAGCACTAAGTCCACACCTGCCCTGCTGGCTTCCCAGAGGCTTCCTGCGGCCCCTCCTCAGCCAGACCCTCCCCTCTCCTGTGCTGCCTTTGCCCAGGCCACCAACTGCTCCCTCACCACTGAGATGAGATGGGGAAAGTGTCTCCCTGATGGGGGAGGCCCACCCCCGCTGGGCCTGAGAGAAGGTGTAACCCCATGCCAGGGGTCCACCATGCACTTAGCACCTGCTTCCAGAGCCCACTGGGTTCCTGGCTCCAGGGGCTGGGGGTCAACAGGGAGCAAGACCGCCCCACACTGCGCCCCAGGGCTCCCCTTGAAGGGGCCAACCCATTGCGCTCTTCCCGGCCTTGTCTCGGTCTCGATCTCCGCCTAGCCCGCTGCCCCCCACGCTGCCCCAGGTCTCTGTTGAAACGGGACCCGCTTGCCAGCCGATTCAGTCCCGGAAGTCACCGCTGACCCTCACGCGGGCTGCTCATGTTACAGCCAGGGCAGGACGGGTGTGCAAGTCCCAGGTCATCGCCCTGCTCCCAGCCCGCTCCTCGGCAGGGTGTCCCCTCGCCCCCGCCCCAGCCCCTACCCCAGTCAGGGTTCTGGGCTCTTTTTTCATCCTGAGATTCATAGCCATGAAAGTCAAACCCAGAGGCGCCTGGACGCCATCTAGCCGCGGTCCTCATGGCACTGAGGAAGCGGCAGAGGCCCAGGGAAGCTGAGCGCCGAGGGGTGGCCCTTGGGCCACCCACTTGGGCCACCCCTGAGCGCCGAGGGGTGGCCTCCGGCCCGGGCTGGCGGGGGCTGCTGTTTGTTTCCGCTTTCACTTTTAAGCGCCACGTTCTTTTTGTGCATCCCAGCACTCAGGCGAGGGGCACGGGTGTGATCCCCCCAGGCCGTCCCCTGGTTCCGTTTCCCTCCCTTGCCCCGTCCCTGCGATGGGTGGAAACAGTGGGCTGTGACAATGGATCGCGACTGCCGTTTTTACCTGGCGGACGTGGCCCCCGAATTCGCTTTAACCAGATGCCCCTCTTCTCCTGGAGCCCTGGGAGCAGTCCCCTTCTCCTCTCAACAATAATTAGCCTTGTAAGACTAATGGAGGAAATCGTGTCTAATTACCCTGTTGAAGGCCCAATTATGCGATTAACATTCGTGGCTATAAGCTAATGATGAGAAGAGCCTCTCATTTGCATAGCATTAAGTTAATTGCTGGCAAGCGGAGGGGCGGACAAGGCGGTGATGGCAGGATTCTCTTTCTGAAAGGATACTAATGACCAGAGAGGACGAGCCACCTGACAGCTTTATTAATTAACAGCGATCTGATTACCTACCAGGAATGGCAAGTGGCCTCGCTGAAAGATTCGGCATTTGAGAAATGAGAGATGGGAGCCCTCACTGCCGATGTTTCTTCCCCACGCTTTGCTGGCTTAGAGGCAAGCTCATGACCGCCTTGAAAAGCCATTTTAGACAAATCTTCCTTTGCATTCTTGCTGGAGCCTTTCTCTTATGCCCTTCCTTGGACATTTGCTCATTCACTCCCTCTCCCATGCACTCACCCCACCCACAGTGACAGCGCTCCTCCTGCCTGCGACGCTGGGAACAGGCAGCACAGCCCAAGGTCCCTCCCGGGAAAGGGTTCAGAAAGGGTTCCATTCTGGGAGAGGCCCCTACTTTCCTCAGAGATTTCAGATTCGAGTCAGCCTTGCTGCTGGCAAATGTCAGCAGAGAATTTCAGAGCTTGAGGAATCCTTAGAGATCATCAGTTCAAGTCTCTTACCCGGAAAAAAATGGGGGCCCAGAGAGGCTGAGAGTCTGGAGCTCAAGATGCCCACCAGGCAGTAGCAGGGCAGAGTGGTACCTTGACTGAGCAGGACGGCTCCTCTTCAGTCTCTCTTTTATCCCCCTCTGGCCCACTGTATTTGGAGATTTTGACGTTGCTTTGGGAACCCCTGCCCCTTCCCACAGTGCCTGCCCGGCCCCCCTCCCATTTCCCCTCCTAGCACTTACTTGCCCCTGGCCCTCCTCCCAGCCTGTTTCCCCCCATGCGGGCAGGAACTGTATTGCACTCATTCTAATAAGCAGATGATTGGATCAATTAAGGAACCCTTACGGTGGTGTGGCTGGGACTCATTTTCCAGTGGGTTTTAAGACATGGAGATTTTTAACGACAAATAAAATCTTGCATATATCCTTTTGTAACTTGCTTTTTCACTTAATAAAATATTATGGACATCTTTCCCTATCACTGCATAAAGATATAACTCACTGGGTGTTTGCATAGCATGAGACTGTCCAGATGTATTATAATGTATTTAAATACCTTCCATTAGCAGACATTTGTTTCCTATTTTTTTCTATTACAGTGCAACAACTGGTATTCATTTGTATACACACACATATGCATTTGTATTTGTTTTTGCATTCATTTTGATCATTTCCCTAGGGAAATATTAGAAATGAAATTGCTGATCCAAAAGGCATAAGCAATTAAAAAGTTGGCCAGCACGGTGGCTTACGCCTATAATCTCAGCCCTTTGGGAGGCCAAGGTGGGCAGATCACCAGAGGTCAGGAGTTGAGACCAGCCTGACCAACATGGAGAAACCCCGTCTCTACTAAAAAAATACAAAATTAGCCAGGCGTGGTGACACATGCCTGTAATCGCAGCTACTTGGGAGACTGAGGCAGGAGAATCACCTGAACCTGGGAGGCAGAGGTTGCAGTGAGCCAAGATGGCACCATTGCACTCCAGCCTGGGCAACAAGAGCGAAACTCCTTCTCAAAAAAAAAAAAAAAAAAATTTTGAGAAGTTAATGATTTTGATTTTTTTATTGGTAGATAATAATTGTACATATTTATGAGGGTACATGTGATATTTTGGTACATACATATAACATGTAATGATCACATTGGGATATTTAAGATGTCCATCACCTTAAACATCTATCATTTCTTTATTTTGGAAACATTTCAAATCTCTTCTGGCTATTTTGAAATATGCAATAAAGTATTATTAACTATAGTCCCCCTACTGTGTTATCACACACTAGAACTTATTCCTTCTATCTAACTGTATTTTCTTACCCAGTAACCAACCTCTCTTCACCTCCCCTGCCCCCTCCCAGCCTCTGGTAACCATCATTCCACTCTCTACCTCCATGAGATCAACTTTTTTAGCTCCCACATATGAGTGAGAACGTGCCATATTTGTCTGTCTGTGCCTAGCTTATTTCACTTACCATAATGACTTCCAGTTTCATCCATGTTACTGTAAATGACAGAATTTCATTCTTTTTATGGCTGAATAGTACTTCATTGTGTATACATACCACATTTTCTTTATCCATTAATTTGTGGATGGACACTTAGGTTGATTCCATATCTTGGCTATTGTGAGTAGTGCTGCAGTAAACATGGGCATGTAGATGTCTCTTAGATATACTAAGTTTCTTTCTTTTAGATACACACCCAACAGTGGGATTTTGGAATCACATGACAGATCTGTTTTTAGTTTTTGCAGAACCTCCATACTGTTTTCCAAAGTAGCTGTACTAATTTACAGCCCTGCTAGCAATGTGCTAGCATTCCACTTTCTCCACATCTTCACCAGCATCTTTTTTTTTTTTTTTTGATTTTTGCTAATAGCTATTTTAACTGGGGTGAGATGGTATTTCATTGTGATTTTAATTTGCATTTCCATGATATTTGTTATGTTGAACCTTTACTTTAATACGCCTGTTGGCCATTTGTATATCTTATTTTGAGAAATGTCTATTCAGATCATTTGCCCATTTTTTAATTGGCTTTGCTATTGAGTTCCTGTGTATTCTGGCTGCTAATCTCGGTCTGGATGGATAGTTTGCAAATATTTCCTTTAATTCCATAGGTTGTCTCTTCACTCTGTTGTTTCCTTCGCAGAAGCTTTTTAGCTTGATATAAGCCCCATTTGTCTGTTTTTGCTTTTGTTGCCTGTCCTTTGAGCTCTTACCAAAAAAAATTTGCTCAGACCAATGTCCTGAAGTGTTTCCTCAATGTTTTCTTTTAGTAGTTTTATAGGTTTGGGCCTTTTTTAAAGTCTTCAATCCATTTTGATTTGATTTTTGTCTATGAGGAGAGATAGAGATCTAGTTTCATTTTTCTGCATATAGATATATCAGGTTTTCGCAGCTCCATTTATTAAAGAGACTGCCCCTTCTCCACTGAATGTTCTTAGCACCTTTGTCAAAAATCAGTTGGCTATAAATACATGGACTTATTTGTGGATTTGTATTCTGTTCCATTTGTCTATATGTCTGTTTTTATGACAGTACCATACTATTTTGGTTACTATAGATTTGTAGTATATTTGATGCCTCCAGCTTTGTTCTTTTTGCTCAGAATTGTTTTGGCTATTTGAAGTGTTTCATAGTTCATATAAATTTTAAGGTTTTTTTTTCTATTTCTGTAAAGAATTTCATTGGTATTTTGATACAGATTATGTTGAATCTGTAGGTCCCTTTTGGTAGTATGGTCACTTTCACAATATTAATTCTTCCAATCCATGAACATGGAATGTCTTTCCAATTTTTGTATATATGACCTACTTAATTTCTTTCACCAGTGTTTTATAGTTTTCCTTGTAGAGACCTTTTACTTCCTTGGTTAAATTTATTCTTAGGAGGCCAAGCACAGTGAATCACACCTGTAATTCCAACACTTTGGGAGGCTGAAGCAGGAGGATTGCTTGAGCCCAAGAGTTTGAGACCAGTCTGGGCAACATAAAGAGACCTCATCTCCACTAAAACTAAAAATAAATTAGCCAGGCATGTTGGAGCATGTTTGTTGTTCCAGCTACTCAGAAGGCTGAGGTGGGAGGATTGCTTGAACCTGGGAGGTTAAGGCTGCAGTTAGCCATGATCACACCACTGCACTCCAGCCTGGGTAACAGAGCAAGACTCTGTCTCAAAAAGAAAATGTATTCTTAGGTATTTTTTTGTACCAATGGTAATTGGGATTGCTTTCTTGATTTATTTTTCCACCAGTTTATTGTTGGTGTATAGAAATGCTACTAATTGTTTGTATGTTAATTTTGTCTTTTGCAACTTTATTAAATGTGTTTATTAGTTCAAAGAGTTTTTTGGTAGGGTTATAGGGTTTCCTATGTGCAAAATCATGCTATCTGCAAACAGGGATAATTTGTCTTCCTCCTTTCCAATTTGGATAACCTTTATTTCTTTTTTGTGTCTAATTGCTCTGGCAAGGACTTACAGGAATGTATTGAATAAGAGCAATGAGAGTGGGCATACTTGTTTTATTCCAGTTATTAGAGGAAAAGCTTTCAACTTTTTCCCATTCAGTATAAAGTTAGATACCGGTTTGTCATATATATGACCTTTATTGTGTTAAGATATATACTCCTTCTATACATCGTTTGTTGAGGGTTTTGTTGTTGTTGTTTTCCTTGTTTGTTTATTTCAGAGACAGGGTCTCATCTTGCTATGTTGCCCATGCTGGTCTTGAACTCCAGGGCTCAAGTGATCCTCCCACCTCAGCCTCCTGAGTAGCTAGGACTACAAGTGTGCACCACTGTCCCCAGCTTGTTAAGAGTTTTTATCGTGAATGGATGTTGAATTGTATCAAGTGATTTTTCTGCATCTATTAGGATGATCGTATGGTTTTGTCTTTCATTCTGTTGGTGTGATCTATTGCATTTATTGATTTGCATATATTGAACCATCTTTGTATCCCTGAGATGCACCATACGATTATGGTGAATGATCTTTTTTTTTTTTTGAAACGGAGTCTCACTCTGTCGCCCAGGCTGGAGTGCAGTGGCACAGCTCACTACAACCTCCACCTCCTGGGTTCAAGCAGTTCTCCTGCCTCAGCCTCCTGAGTAGCTGGGACTACAGGCGGGTGCCACCACGCCCAGCTAATTTTTTGTATTTTAGTAGAGATGGAGTTTCACCATGTTGCCCAGGCTGGTCTCAAACTCCTGAACTCAGGCAATCTGCCTGCCTCGGCCTCCCAAAGTGCTAGGATTACAGATGTGAGCTACCACGCCCAGCCGGTGAATTATCTTTTTAATGTGCTGCTGGATTCAGTTTGTTAGTATTTTGTTGAGGATTTTTGCTTCTGTGCTCATCAGTGATGTTGGCCTATAGTTTTCTTTTTTTGCTGTATCTTTGTCTGGGTTCGGTATTAGAGTAATGCTGGCCTCATAGAATGCATTTGGATGAATTACCTCCTCTTCTATTTTGTAGAAAAGTTTGAGAAGAAATGGTATGAGGTTGGTGCAAAAGGAATTGTGGTTTTGGCCATTACTTTCAGTTAGCTCTTCTTTAAATGTCTGGTAGAATTCAGCAGTGAAGCCATCAAGTCCTGCGCTTTTCTGTGATGGGAGACTTTTTATTACTGATTCAGTCTTGTCACTCATCATTGGTTTGTTCAGTTTTACTATTTCTTCTTGTTCAATCTTGGTAGGTTGTATGTGTCCAGGAATTTATTCAGTTGTTAGATTTTACAATTTGTTGGTGCATGGTAGTTCATAATAGTCTCTAATGAGCCTTTGTATATCTGTGGTACCAGTTGTAATGTGTCCTTTTTTGCTGCTTATTTATTTGGGTCTTTTTTTTTTCTTGGTTAATCAAGCTAATTGATTTTGCCAAAAACTGACTTCATTTTGTTGATCTTTGTATTTTTCTTTTAGTTTCAATTTATTTCTACCCTGATCTTGGTTTTTTTGTTTTTATTTTTGTGTTTTTGAGACAGAATCTTGCTTTGTTGCCCAGGCTGGAGTGCAGTGGTGTGATCTCAGCCCACTGCAACTTCCACCTCCCAGGCTCAAGTGATCCTCCCACCACAGCCTCCTGAGTAGCTAGGACTATAGGTGCGCACCAACACACCCAGATAATTTTTTAGTAGAGATAGGGTTTCATCATGTTGCCTAGGCTGGTCTTGAACTTCTGGGCTCAAGCAATGCACCCACCTTGGCCTCCCAAAGTGCTAGGATAGGATTGCAGGCATGAGCCATTGCGCCAGGCCTGCTCTGATCTTTATTATTTATTTTCTTGTACCAATGTGGGGTTGAGTTAGTTTTTGCTTTTCTAGTTCCTTGAAATGCATCATTAGGTTATTTGAAATCTTCCTACTTTTTTTTTTGATGTTGGTGTTTATTGCTATAAACTTCCCTTTTAATACTGCGTTTGCTGTACCCCGCAGGCTTTGGGATTGTTAAAAGAAAAACTTTAGACAAATTAAATTTAGCAGACTTTAATTGAGCAAAGAACAATTCATGAACTGGGCAAACCCCCCCAAACCAGAACAACCTCAGAATGACTCTAGCACTGCTAAGTGGGCGGAGTGGATTTGTGGACAGAAAAAGGAAAGTGACGTGACATACAGAAAATGGAAATGAGGTACAAAAACAACTGGATTGATTACAGCTTGGCATTTGCCTTATTTGAATATGGTTTGAACAGTTGTCTGCCTTAGTTGGCCAAAACTTGGTGATAGGTACAAAAATAAGGTACAATCTGTTTACACATCCAATTAGATTACAGCTTACTGTGTATAAAGCAACCTTTAGGCCAGACTTAAAATATGTAACGTGGCAGCTTTAGGTTAAACTTAATTGAAGAGCATGTGTTTCTATTTTCCTTCGTTTCAAGAAATTTTTAAATTTCCTCCTTAATTTCTTCATTGACCCATTGGTCATTCAGGAGGATGTTGTTTAATCTCCATGTATTTGCACAGTTTCAAAAGTTCCTCTTGTTATTGATTTCTAGTTTTATGCCATTGTGGTCAGAAAAGATACTTGATATGATATCAGTTCTTTAAAATTTGTTGTGACTTTCCCCCGAAAGCAAGGCACACTCCAGCGGTAGCTCCAGCTTCAAGATGGTGTCATACAGCAGCTGGCTGGCCACAGTGGCAAGGTACTGTGTCACCTCCTTCTCTAGTGGAGCACAGCTATATAGACACTAGGCAGCTCTCTGCATGGGCATAGGGCCCGTGAGGACCCCAGTGGTGAGTACTGTAGGTGTCCAAAGGGTGGTGGGAGCTGCTGGAATCCTCTTTTCTACCTTTTCACTTTTCTACTTTTCACGTTCCTCCTGGTTCCTAGCTGACCCTGGCTGGAAGATGGGCAGTGGAGTCCTGCTGTTTCCTTCCTTTTTATTTTAATTTTTTTTTTTTTTTTTTTTGAGGCAGAGTCTCGCTGTGTCACCCAGGCTGGAGTGCAGTGGCACAATCTCAGTTCACACAACCTCCGCCTCCTGGGTGCAAGTGATTCTCCTGCCTCAGCCTCCCAAATAGCTGGGATTACACGCATGTATGTACACGCAATGACTAAAAAATTAGTCATTACACCTGACTAATTTTTGTGTTTTTAGTAGAGACAGTGTTTCACCATATTGGCCAGGCTGGTCTGGAACTCGTGACCTCAGGTGATCCACCCGCCTCAGCCTCCCAAAGTGCTGGGATTGTTTCCTTCCATTTTCTATATGGCTATCCAGAGTTTCTGTGCTCACCAGGGCTTCTAGTACTCCTTTGATGAACTCCAGGGCTCACCCCTTTATTTATTTTCATTCACATATAGTTGTTTATTCACTGTTTGGCTGTCTTTGTGGAAGGGAGAGCTAACTAGACGCCTCTAGCCAGCCATCTTGCTGGGGTCACTCCAGCATCATCTACTTTGATTTTTTAATTGAAAGGAGTCACACACTGAAGGAATATAAATGGTATTCAGTGAAAACTAAATCTCAGAAGAAGAACAGTTGAAAATTAATGATCTAAGCCTCTGACCTAGGTTAAAAAATTACTAAACTCAAACAGTAGCCGGAGAGAGAACAGAAACCAATGGAATAGGAACCAGAGCTTGAGTACAGCAAAAGTGGGTTCCTTGGCAAAATTAATAAAGCTGACAAATCTCTAGCAATACTGATCAATAAAAAAAGAAGGAATGGCCAGGCGCAGTGGCTCATGCCTGTAATCCTAGCACTTTGGGAGGCCGAGGCAGGTGGATCACTTATGGCCAGGAGTTCGAGACCAGCCTGGCCAACATGGTAAAACCCCTCTTCTACTAAAAATACAAAAATGAGCCAGGTATGCTGGCATGCAGCTATAGTCTCAGCTACTCGGGAGGCTGAGACACAAGAATCGCTAGAACTGGGGAGGTGAAAGTTGCAGTGAGCCGAGATTGCACCACTGCATTCCAGCCTGGGCGACAGAACAGGACTCTGTCTTGAAAGAAAATGAAAGAAAGAGAGGAAGAAAAGACAAGAAGAAAGAGACAGAGAGGGAGAGAGAGAGAGAGAAGGAGGGAGGAAGGGAAGAAGGGAAAAAGGGAGGAAGAAAGAAAGGAAAGAAAGAACAGATTGACATTTGAAATGAAAATGAAGACCAAACTCATTTAGATAATGAACATAGCAACATAAATATAACAGATTACAAGGATAGGAAAAACATTATGAACAACTTTATGGCAATAAATTTGGAAACAGACAAAATAGATAAATTCATAGGAAAAAAAATCTTATCAATAGTGACATAAGAAGAAATAGAGGCCAGGTACAGCGGCTCATGCCTGTAATCCCAGCACTTTGGGAGGCTGAGGTGGGCAAATACATGAGGCCAGGAGTTTGAGACCAGACTTGCCAACATGGTGAAACCCCATCTCTACTAAAAATAGCAAAATTAGCTGAGCGTGGTGGCACATGCCTATAATCCCAGCTACTTGAGTGGCTGAGGCATGAGAATTGCTTGAACCTGGGAGGCAGAGGTGGCAGCCAAGATTGTGCCACTGCACTCCAGCCTGGGCGACTGAGTGAGACCCTGTCTCAAAAAACAATAGAAAATCCAAAGTCCTATAACTATTAAATAAATTGAATAATAAAAGTGAATTGTTCCCCTCCCTTAAACACTAGGCCCAGATGCTGTTTACAAGTGAAATTTACCAAAATATTCAGGAATTGATTATTCCCATTGTGAACAAACGCTTTTCAGAAAACAGAAAAAGAGGGAACACATCACAATACATTTAATAAGATTAATAAATTCTTAATGTGAAACCCAAAGATAATATAAATAAGAAAAATTACAGGCAATGTTATTCATAAATATAGTTGCCAAAATTCTAAACAAAATTTTAGCAAATCCAATCCAATTCTGTAGTAGGGTATTCAAGGATGATTCAACTTTAGAATATCTATTACTTGAATTCACCATAATAAGAAATTAAAGAAAAAGAGATATGGCTGTTTCAATAGATAAAAACAAAGCATTGGATAAAATTAAATATCTATTCATGATTTTAAAATTCTTAGCTATAAACTGAAGGGAATTTCCTTAATCTGATAAAAGATACCTTCCCAAACTATTGCAAACATAGGTCTTAGTGGTGAAATGTTAGAAGCATACCCTTTAAAATCAATCATAAGACAAGGATTCCCCCATCATCATTTCTATGAAACATTATAAAACAGCGCGGTAAAGACAAGAAAGGTAAATAAAACCTCTAGGACTTGGGACGGAAGCACCAAAAGTCATTATTGGCAGGTGTTATGATTCTGTACATTAAGAAAGCCCCAAAGAATCTATGGAGTACTTAATAGTTTTAGTTTAGCAAGTTTACCAACTAAAAGATCAATAACTAAAGATCCAAAAATTATTTACACTTTCTTTGGCAACAAAGAGTTGGAAAACGTAAAATTAAGACAATAACAACAATGGCCAGGCACAGCAGCTTGAGCCTGTAGTCTCAGTTACGGGGAGGCTGAGGTGGGAGGATCATTTAAACCCAGGAGTCAGGACTGCAGTGAGCTATGATCATTCCACTGCACTCCAGCCTGGGCAACACAGCAAGATCCCATCTCCAAAAAAAATTTAACAACGTATAGCAGAAGAAAAGCATGCACTGAAATAAACACAATGAAAGATGTACAAGCCTTATTGGAAAATTTGTGTACATTTATTAAAAGGCATATAAGAATCCCTAAAAGGGAGACTTACAAAAAATACTAAAATTAGCCTGGTGTGGTGGCGTGTTATAGCCCCAGCTACTAGAGAGGCCAAGGTGGGAGGACTGCTTGAACCTGGGAGGTCGAGGCTGCAATGAGCTGTGATCATGCCACTGCACGATCATGTCTTATTATTAACCATGTCTTATTCATGGTTAGGGAGGCTAATATTACAAAGATGTCACCACTTCCCAAATTGATCATAGATCCAGTAGAAGCACAATTAAAATTTCCAAGTTGGTGGTGGTGGTGGTTTTTGATGCAACTTGCTGTGCTCATTCTGCATTTTACATAGGAGAGCAAAGAGTTAATTCCTGAAGAAAGTTATTCCCGAAGAAAGACAAAGTGGGAGGACTTGCCCTCTCAAATGTCTATTTATTTTAAAACCATTAGGACATTGAGGTGTTAGCACTAAATTAGATCTACTTACCAATGAAACAGAACACAGAGCCCAGAAACACTCACACTCGTACGGACACTTGATAATGACAGAGGTAGCACCACAGATCAGTGGGAAAAGATGGATTTTCCAATAAATGATGCTGTGCAATTGGGTACCCAATATGGGAAAAAATTACCTTCGACAGTTACTTGCCCCATATACGTAACAGTCAGTTCCAGGAGGTTTAAAAGTTTAAACGTGAAAGACAAGACTTTAAAACCTTGTAGAAGAACATACAGGAAACTATCTTCTGATCTTGAGATAGAGAAGTCTTCCTAAAACAAGACACAACGAGCATAAACAACCAAAGAAAATAAATAAATGTGACTACATTAAAATTGAGAACTTTTGTTTTTTCTTTTTTTTTTTTTTTTTGAGACGGAGCCTCGCTCTGCCGCCCAGGCTGGAGTGCAGTGGCGTGATCTCGGCTCACTGCAACCTCCGCCTCCCGGGCTCACTCCACTCTCCTGCCTCAACCTCCTGAGTAGCTGGGACCACAGGCACCCACCACCACGCCCGGCCAATGTCTTGCATTTTTAGTAGAGACGGGGTTTCACCATGTTCGCCAGGATGGTCTGGATCTCCTGACCTTGTGATCCGCCCACCTCGGCCTCCCAAAGTGATGGGACCACAGGTGTGAGCCACCGCACCAGCCAAATTGAGAACTTTTATTCAGCAAAAGGCCTTCATCTGAAGAATGAAAAGACTCAATCTGGATTAGGCTAGTTGCAACCAAAATAGAGTTAGTATCCAAAATTTATAAAGAATTCCTATAAACGAATGAGATAAAGCATGCTTAATACAAAAAATGGGCAAAAAAAGCAGGAACAGACCATAGAATTCTGGGAGCATACTAACACCTGTGGAATTGTACACTTCTTTTTTTCTGAGACAAGGTCTCACTGTGTCCCTCAGGCTGGAGTGCAGTGGCGCGATCACAGCTCATTGCAGCCTCGACCTCCCAGGTTCAGGCAGTCCTCCCACCTTGGCCTCCCTAGTAGCTGGGGCTACAACACGTCACCACACCAGGCTAATTTTAGTATTTTTTGTAAAGACAGGGTTTTGCCATTTTGCCCAGCCTGGTCTGGAACTCTGGGGTTCAAGCGATCCTCCCACCTCGGCCTCCCAAAGTGCTGGGATTACAGGCGTGCGCTGCCATGCCTGGCTGGAACTGTACACTGTAAATAGGTGAATTTTATGGTGTGTGAATTATATCTCAGTAAGGCTGTTTCATTTTATTTTTTTAAGACATGAACATGGATTTCACAAAAGAAAAAACACAAGGGCCAAAAAAACATAAAAAGTTGCTAAACCTCATTAAAAAATGGAAAATGCAGTGGTTCATGCCTATAATCCCAGCACTTTGGGAGGCTGAGGCAGGCAGATCACTTGAGCTCAGGAGTTAGAGACCAGACTAGGCAATATGGCGAAAAACTGTCTCTACTAAAAATGCAGGAAAAAAAAAAAAAAATAGCCAGGCGTGGTGGCACAGGCCTGTAATCCCAGCTACCTGGGAGGCTGAGGCAAGGGAATCATTTGAACCTGGGAAGCAGAGGTTGCAGTGAGCCGAGATCGCACCATTGCACTCCAGCCTGCACAACAGAGCCAGACCGTGTCTTAAAAAAATAAACAAAGAAAAAAAGGAAAATGGAAAATACGAATTTAAATCATAATGGTACATTGCTTTGTTCCTACCAGCTTGTCAAACATTAAGTCTGTCCAAACCAAGCACTGATGAGGATATGGATGAGTAGGAAGCCCTGCTGAAGAGCATTTAGACTTTTTTCTTTCTTTTTCACTTTGCAAATGGTGCTGTAATAAACATGCCGTATGTGTGGCTCTGTGTATTCACATGACCGTTTCTCCAGGTTAAAACCCTGGAAGGGAACAGTAGTTGCACTTCTGTTTTCAATGGGTGCCACCTAAGTGCTCCAGAGCTCATAATTCTACTGGTGGCAATAAAGAACTGGATGACTGAAAGTGATGGATGCTTTGGAAATGACTGAAACGTCCAAGAAACAAAGGCTTCATCTAAGCTGGGTGATGCCACATGGCAGACAGCGACGTGAGGGACAGCCCCCAGAGCCATCAAAACTGCAGCCCTGCCCAAGTTAGTGGCCCAGTTCGGTGGAATTGCCCTCCTCGTGCTCAAGCTGTGGAAATGTTTGTCATCATGAAACTTACGGTTTAGGGAGTTTTTTTCCCCGCTTAGGATCAATGATTGATTTAAAATATCCCTAAATGTTTTCTTTCAAGAATGGCTATACTGACCGGGCGCGGTGGCTCAAGCCTGTAATCCCAGCACTTTGGGAGGCCGAGACGGGCGGTTCACGAGGTCAGGAGACCGAGACCATCCTGGCTAACATGGTGAAACCCCGTCTCTACTAAAAAATACAAAAAAGTAGCCGGGCGACGCGGCAGGCGCCTGTAGTCCCAGCTACTCGGGAGGCTGAGGCAGGAGAATGGCGTAAACCCGGAAGGCGGAGCTTGCAGTGAGCTGAGATCCGGCTACTGCACTCCGGCCTGCGCGGCAGAGCGAGACTCTGTCTCAAAAAAAAAAAAAAAAAAAAAAAAAGAATGGCTATATTACCCACGGCAGTTCTATATGGATATACAGATAGAGTATACCCAGTAATGACAGTTATTTTCACTTTTAGTATTTTGAGGGACTAGCCACAAGAGGGAACAGCAAGGGCAAAGGCCTGGAAACAGGAACCAGATCCACCTCTGTGGTTGCCGCCTTTCAGAGCCTCAGTTTCTTCACTTGCGAAGTGGAATTAGTAGTCCACGTTGTGTGAGCTGCTGTGAGGGTCAGTCAGCTAGTAGTACATACAGGTAAATGTGAGGGAAAAATAAATCGTAGCAGTTTTGTTCCAGGCTCGATCTTCTTTCTATATGTCCCATACAGGATCAGATTAACCAGTAGGCCCCCAGGCATAGCCCAGATTGTTCTACAAGAGAGTGGGTACTGCTCATCAGAGGAAACGAATGGCCTTCTTTTGCTCCTTGTCTTCCTCACCTGCCGTGAGATGGCGGGCCCTCCTTCCCCAGAGGCCAGCAGGTTGGAAACGGCCCCATTGGTGCAGTGAGGGTGAGTGGGGGAACCTGTCCCAGCCTTGTCCTGCTCTGGAACCCTCTGACCATCCCCGTGAGCTGTGGAAGCTTCTCTCCCGCTAACGGTGGGAATCACCAGGTCCCCGTGGCAGCTTCTGGATTGAAATGTCAGTCACTCTGGCTGCCCCTGGACACATGCGTTCCGCTGTCATCTGTCGGGTGCCCACGGCAACTGCTGCAGTGTAATAGAAACAAATGTAGCAACCAAACCGGAATGCGATGATTCCAAAATTATGTATTTAATTCACAACTGATATAGAGTGCTCATAAAATCTTGATCATGATAGAGAGGCAATAAACATTTGAGAACATAAATATCTGGGGAGGAAATGGCTTTGTGAAACATTTAGTTGTGGAGTAGTTAGAAGAACAGAGAAAATCAGCTCGGCAGAACTCTCTAGACACCAATCGGGTGAGTTATAGATGTGGGGCTGATAATGATCCTGAGTGAGTCGTTTTATGGGCGTGCGGAATTCACCTACTCTCTAAAGAGGGGGATGATGATAATGGTACCTGCTCACAGGGTGTGATGAGAAATAAATTAGGTGATATGTGTCTGGTGCTTACAGGAGCCCATTTTGAGTTCCAAAGAATGGGACAGTCTAGTACCCCAAGACAATCTGACCTCTTTCTTGGTCAGAAAGAGTCAGGTCAGTGAGATGCCAGCATTTTCAGTGAGAGGGTGGTTCAGATTCTGTTCGCACTTCGGAGTGTGGCCCCTGGCAGCTGACCGCCCCTCCCCTCACCTTGGCAAAACATAGATTTGTTCTCAGTGCAGAAGGTGGTTTAAAAGGAATTTGTTACCATGAACAGTGAATTTTTAGGTATGCAAATAATCACGTAAGAAACGGCTTCGCAGGTTGTAGGCGCCCTCCCTCTGGCTCCCTGCCTGGCTTTCGGAGCCAAGCTCCACACCTCAAGGTGCCTCTAGGAGAGAGCTGAGCCCGACAGCAGCTTCCCCAGACACTGCGGAAGGCAGAATGGCTTAAACTGAGGGCCTCAAAACTTTCTTTCTAGAACCTGGGAACTTCTTTTTTGGAAGAATTCTTTTCTATACAAGAATGAGCTGCTGTTTTTGTACTTCCTATGAGAGGAAAACAAAGGGAAGTGGATTTATGTAGACCAGGAAGAGTCTGGACAACAAGAACTGTTTAGTGTCTTCAAAGGTGGCAATGGGAGGAAATATAAGGGCAGCTGAGGAATACACCTCCTCTTAAAAAAATCTTTTGAGGCTAGGCGTGGTGGCTCATGCCTGTAATCCCAGCACTTTGAGAGGCCAAGGTGGGTGGAACACTTGAGGTCAGGAGTTCGAGACCAGCCTGGCCAACGGGGTGAAACCCCATCTCTACTAAAAATAGAAAATTAGCCGGGCGTGGTAGTGCATGCCTGTGATCCCAGCTACTTGGGAGGCTGAGGCAGGAGAATCGCTTGAACCTGGGAGGCGGAGGTTGCAGTGAGCCGATACCGCACCATTGCACTCCAGCCTGGGCAACAAGAGCGAAACGCCATCTCAAAAAACAAACAAACAAACAAACAAACAAAACATCTGAGAGTTGGAGCCAGTCAATGGGCTGAGGCAACTCTGCCTGTGAAATTAGGGTCTTCTGGTATTCTCTTTGGCCCTGGGATACTATGATGCAATGGCTACTGGGGCTGCCATTTCTATAGCTGGTGGTTTATGGCTGTCAGCAAATAGGAAGATCACGTATTCATTCAGCAAATTCTGATTAAGCCCTGTGATGAGGGCTATGTGCACATGGTGCAGGCTCTGGAGATGCAAAGGTGGGAGTGAGGCGCGGTCCTGCCCTCCATGGTCCCTTCCCCGGGTGCTTTCCTCTAGCAGAACAGACAGATTTGACACAACTAACTACTGTCTTTCACAATAAGTGCATTCTTTGAGGTTTGCCTTAGAGCAGGTGCAATCAGGTGGGATTTGTTGAGGTGTGAGGGTGCTCGACTGGCAGACTCTCTCCTGGCGTGGCTCTTGGGGTGCAGGATAGGGCACCTGGCACCTGGGAGATACCATAGGCAAGAAAGCAGCTGAGGGGGTGCCAGGACACAGTAGCGTTCCAGGTCCCTGACACATAGAAAATATGAAAACCTGCCAAATCTTTTAGACAATCAAGTTGTAATCCAGATATTCTGGCATGACAGCGAGTGCTTGTTTCTGTCAGCTAAAAGAGGGAAAGATGCTGATAAAAATATCAGCAAGGTGGGGCACGGTGGCTCATGCCTGTAATCCCAGCACTTTAGGAGGCCGAGGTGGGCGGATTACCTGAGGTCGGGAGTTCGAGACCAGCCTGGCCAACATGGTGAAACCCCGTCTCTACTAAAAATACAAAATTAGCTGGGCGTGGTGGCACATGCCTGTAATCCCAGTTACTTGGGAGACTGAGGCAGGAAAAGTGCTGGAATCCGGGAGGCAGAGGTTGCAATGAGCCGAGATTGTACCATTGCACTCCAGCCTGGGTAACAAGAGCGAAATTTCATCTCAAAAAAAAAAAAAAAATCGGTGGTAATATTTTGGCCATAAGGCACTTTTCGTTAAGTGGTTGGAGAAAAATGGAATCAAATTGGAAACTGTTGGTTCCTTATGTACCAAAGGCATGGCTTGGGGAGGCAGAGGAGGAGAAGCTGCCCTTGGCTCAAGTGTCCTGCCAGGAACAGCTGCAGGAGGAAGCACCAGCATCCCAGAGAGGGCAGTGGCAAGAGGAATGGGCATTGAAAGTTTCAGTCTTCACAATGGAAACTTGATATGAAAGTCCGGCAGCCTGATATGTTTCCAATCAGGTAGGGATGGGGGCCGATCCTGTTCTCTCATTTGCATGCTTACTGATCTTCCAGGAACATTCAGAGTCACTGGTGGTTAATGCCAATGTTACATGCTGGGTGCCCACACCTCTCGAAGGCCTGCTGAATATCACCTTGGGCTCACGCTCCATCATGGGTCCCATATTTGTCTGCAGTCCTGCTCAAAGATGATGAAATGCAAATAGCCATTTCTATCCCAAACTGAAATACATCTCTGTGCTTGCTTGTGGCCGAGGTGCTTCAGAAATATCAAAGAGTATCATCTGCTTCCCCTTTCCTGACCTTACGTGTTCTGCCGTCTCCTGGTAGCATGTTGTTGCAGAGGTCCTAGGAGGCCATGTGCCCTCTTCTTCTTCCCCTGGAGTTTCTGCTGAGCTGAGTGGGTTCTCAGCCGTTGACCAAGTCACCCTGCAGTGGGTCCTTTGGAGATAGGCAGTGTGGTGTGAGGGCAAAGAGCTGCCTTCTCGTCCCGCACTCCGGGCTGCAGTGCCCTTTGTGAGTTGCACTGCCTGAATGGCTTACCCCGCCTGGAGAGCTCCTTGTCCATCATGAAATGGAAGCGATGATGAGACCTAATTCAGATGGCAGTGGAGAGACTGGATGAGTAAATACAAAGAGGAGGCCTTCGTGCATGCTCCCTGCGGTCCCCGTTGTCACCTGAGTGCCACTCCAGGAGGCTGCGGGGATGGGGTGTGAGAACACTTGTCTTCTGTCCACATGTCTCCTTCCGCAGTGAACATGGAGGGGCTGCATGTTCTCTGCAGCGGGGATCCCCTCACTGCGCTGGGGCCCTTCCGCCCCAGCCAGGCCACCCTGGGGATGAGCCATACCCTCCAGCAAGGAAACTGGTTTAAAGCCACCAGCCTGAGCCTGTGCCGGGGCCCTTCCCTACCAGGACGTGAGTACCTGGGGATTAATCCAGGGATGGCTTCAGCCCCCGCACTCATGAGCCCTCTCTGCCCCAGCCACCCCGAATAAACCCATCGTCTAAGCAAACAGAGTGCGCGGCTTTGTGGACATATCCCATGAGCAGTTCCTTTTTTTTTTTTTTTTTGAGACAGAGTCTCGCTCTGTCGCCCAGGCTGGAGTGCAGTGGCCGGATCTCAGCTCACTGCAAGCTCCGCCTCCAGGGTTTACGCCATTCTCCTGCCTCAGCTGCCTGAGTAGCTGGGACTACAGGCACCCGCCACCTCGCCCGGCTAGATTTTTGTATTTTTTAGTAGAGACGGGGTTTCACCGTATTAGCCAGGATGGTCTCGATCTCCTGATCTCGTGATCCGCCCGTCTCGGCCTCCCAAAGTGCTGAGATTACAGGCTTGAGCCACCGCGCCCGGCCCCCATGAGCAGTTCTAACTGGGCTGCTGCCCCTAAGCCCTTCTGAGATAGGAGTTGTGGGGACCCTGCCACTGGGGCCAGGCAGAAGGTCAGGACCGTCCGCCTGCCAGGCCCACGTCCTGCAGGGCCAGGCTCAGCCACTGGCAGGGGATGGGGCATGTTCTTGGCAATGGAGCGGCAAGATGAGAGAGCCCAGAACCAGCCGGCTTACTAGGGGGGTGATGGGGAGGTTACTTTATGTCTCTGGGACTAAAAGAGGTCAACAATGGCCTGGCTCCTTCCTCAATGGGAATGCGGCGGGATTCCCCAGTGTGGAGTGAGCGCAGTTGTGGCAGCTGCTATTCCTAGTAGTAAGGGAAGGACTCACACTTCAATTTGTTCACTCCACAAGTATTTATTGTAGGCTTCTCTTTGCCAGGCTACGTTCCAGATGCTGGGGCCACAGAAACAAGCAAAACATTCCCAAGGGAGGAGGCGGAATTAGACAAATAAAGGGAGGAGAAATACTTGCTAGGACCAAGTGATTTATGTGGGATTAAAATGCCATGGCATGATCGAGTAGGGGCAAGGTGACTGGTTTGGATGCAGTGGCGGGGGAAGGTGCCTCTGGGGAGGGCTGGTTTAAGCTCAGACTTGAATGGAAGGAAGGAGCCAGCTGCAGGAGGAGGGGAGGAAGAGCTTTGCAGAGTGGGTGGGTGTGGGGCAGCCAGTGCCCATGTCCTGGGCCAGGAACAGCCAGGTCTATTCCAGGAGAGCTGGGGGAAGGGAAGCCACTGGAGGAACAAGGTGAGGGCGGGGTGTGGCGATGGTAGTTATTTGATTTGATTTGATTTGATTTGATTACACAGGGCATCTACTTATTGTAGGAAAGTTAGAAAATGTAACTAAGTAAAACTATTTCCAGCCGGGCGCGGTGGCTCAAGCCTGTAATCCCAGCACTTTGGGAGGCCGAGACGGGCGGATCACGAGGTCAGGAGATCGAGACCATCCTGGCTAACACGGTGAAACCCCGTCTCTACTAAAAATACAAAAAACTAGCCGGGCGAGGTGGCGGCGCCTGTAGTCCCAACTACTCGGGAGGCTGAGGCAGGAGAATGGCGTGAACCCGGGAGGCGGAGCTTGCAGTGAGCTGAGATCTGGCCACTGCACTCCAGCCTGGGTGACAGAGCGAGACTCCGTCTCAAAAAAAAAAAAAAAAAAAAAAAAAATATTTCCAATATCTGAAGATAACCAGCGTTGACATTTGGGTGTATGTCTATCAACATTTTAAAAACTACTCTATAAAAACAGGTCTTGGCCGGGCACGGTGGCTCACACCTATAATCCCAGCGCTTTGGGAGGTCGAGGCAGGCAAATCATTTGAGGTCAGGAGTTGGAGACCAGCCTGACCAACATGATGAAACCCCATCTCTACTAAAAAAAAAAAAAAAAAAAAATTGGTCGGGCATGGTGCTGCATGCCTGTAGTCCCGGCTACTCAGGAGGCTGAGGCAGGAAAATCGCTTGAACCCGGGAGGCAGAGGTTGCAGTGAGCCCAGATTGCGCCATTGCACTCCAGCCTGGGCGACGGAGCGAGACTCCTTCTCAAAAATAAATAAATAATAAAAATGAAAACAGGGTCTTAATTGCACACATTATATCACAGCCCTTTCCTCTACGGAATATACCATGAACCCATGTTCACAGACCCTGTCCCCAGCCTCACCGTCAGTGGCTGCACAGTACTTCTTTGAGAGCATTTGTGCTCCTCAGCCGTCACACGTAAGACCAGGATTATCGCAGGGTGATGGCCCTGGGGGCAGATACCACCAGGATGTCGCAGGCTTCTCAGCTGGAATCATAGATTTAATTCACAGACAACTAGCAAAACCAAGAAGTTGTTTTTTTTTTTTTTTTTTTTTTTTGGAGTCTCACTCTGTCATCCTGGCTAGAGTGCAGTGGCATGATCTCGGCTCACTGCAACCTCTGCCTCCCCGGTTCAAACGATTCCCCTGCCTCAGCCTCCTGGGTAGCTGGGATTACAGGTGTGCACCATCACACCCAGCTAATTTTTGTATTTTTAGTAGACATGGGGTTTCACCATGTTGGCCGGGCTGGTCTTGAACTCCTGACCTCAAATGATCTGCCTGCCTTGGCCTCTCAAGTTGCTGGGATTACAGGCATGAGCCACGGCACACGGCATAAAACCCCGAAGTTTTAAGTTGCAGTTCTGTGTACCTGGCCAAAGACATGGAAAAGCTTTATCTAGAAATTCAGGTTTCACCTCCTTGTGTCGGTTCACTTAAGAAGTTTAACCTGGGAGCATAACCCAGATAAACAGTTTAACCCTGGGTTCTTTTCCATAGGCAATTAGGGGAGGCTTCTCTTGGCCTGGCCAAGCCACAGGGCTGGCCTTTGGGTTAGGCCTTCCAGGCGGTGACCTTTACCCTCACAAATCGAGGTTTCTTCCAATTGCAAAGTCAAATCCAGGGTACAATTTGTATCTAATTTCCCTTGGTATCTCTGGATGCAGCCTGAAGTTAGGTGCAGATTTGGGAGTGCAGGGAGCCTCAGGGAACTTCTCTCGGAAGTTGCTCTCGTTGGGGAGCTCGGGTCCTGGTGGGATTCACCAGACGGAGTCCTATTTGAAGCGCTAGAATCTGAACCCTTGTCTTTGCTAGTCCACAAGTACGAGCTTCCGATCCTATTTAGAAATTCAAGAAGCAAGCATGGTTTTCCTGGAATGAAAGCTCAGAGGGGATGTCCCAGAGTTGGAATATTCAGGGAAGTCCTCAGGATTGTACTGGGAAGGCCACAGGTGCGTGTCTCCTGTTGGCCACTGCTGCCTCTATGCTGGACAGAAAGATGTGTAGAAGAAATGAAGAGGGGCTGGGCACGGTGGCTCACACCTATAATCCCAGCACTTTGGGAGGCGGAGGTGGGCAGATCACTTGAGGTCAGGAGTTCGAGACCAGCCTGGCCCACATGGTGAAACCCCGTCTCTACTAAAAGTACAAAAATTAGCCAGGTGTGGTGGAGCACGCCTGTAATCCCAGCTACTTGGGAGGCTGAGGCAGGAGAATCGCTTGAACCCAGAAGGCGGAGGTTGCAGTGAGCCGAGATCGCGCCATTGCACTCCAGCCTGGGTGACAGAGGCCATGAGAAGAGGTGAAGGAAGAGAGGCTGGTTCAGGGCGGGCACAGAGAGACCAAGAAGCCTGATGCATCAGGGCCTCCCAGGCCTCCCCCAGATGCCTACGCATGGCAGAAACTCAATAAAAGTGTGCTGTCGGTATCTCGAGGATAGGAAGACAGAGGAAGTAGGTTGGGGAAGAAGTAAAAGGATGGCAAGTGCACGCCCACCCCAACACCAGCCCCATGTCCTCCTGCAGCAGCATCTGTTGTCCATGCCAGTTCTGGGAGCTCCTGGCTGTCGGCTTTCCCACTCATCCCTTCAACTGCCCTCACCTCCAGTCCACCCCTGCAAGAGGATTTTTCCCATCAATTTAAAAAATAAAAATTATCGATGAACAAATCTGTCTCAAAAAAAAAAAAAAAAGAATAAATATGGAACGCTTAAGAGACCTTCCTGCATTTGGGAAACCGCAACATAGCCCAGTGGTTCCCACCCTGGATGTTGGAGTCCAGCAGCTGTGGGTCTCGGGTTCTTCTGGGTCACTCACCGGCGGAGGTCGGGGCAAGTTGCCTCATCCGTAAGATGGGGGTGACAGTTATACCTATGTCCCAGGCTTGCCATGAAGATGCAGTGAGAGGTATCCTGTGCATCCTCACAGAGTGCCTGGCACGGGGCCCCTGAAGAGCCAGGGCGCTCTACGAGGTGCCTCGCACAAGAGTCTCCAGAGAGGCGGTCGTGCCCCATGGTTATGGCAGGCCAGGGTGTCCAGTTGCCTGAACCCAGAGTCTGCCTTTACTAGGGATGGGACCTTGAGAAGCTCGATAACTTCCCTGAGACCCAGTTGCCACACGTACCAAATAGGGGATGGATGGTGGTTGTGCCTAACTCCTACAAAGAGAAGATTGCATGAAATTATGTTATGTAGCATGCTTAGCTCGTGAAAAACATTGTAAATATTAGCTGTTTAACAACTTGGCCACTTCTGGCCAGGCGCGGTGGCTCATGCCTGTAATCCCAGCACACTGGGAGGCCGAGATGAGCAGATCACCTGAGGTCAGGAGTTCGAGACCAGCCTGGCCAACATGGTGAAACCCCGTCTCTACTAAAAATACAAAAATTAGCCGGGCATGGTGGCAGGTGCCTGTAATCCCAGCTACTCGGGAGGCTGAGGCAAGAGAATCGCTTGAACCCGGGAGGCAGAGGTTGCAGTGAGCCGAAATCACGCCTTTGCACTCCAGCCTCGGGTCAAGAGTGAGACTTAGTCTCAAAACAACAAACAAAGAAAAACAATTTAGCCACTTCATCAGAAACATTATCCATCCAAGACATTAGTGTGTACTTCACCCTCCTTGTCCAAACCATATTTACTGAATAACTTGTGGATCTCATCCCTTTGCCGAATGCAAACTGGTCTTTTCATAGTACATATTTGCATCTTTTAATCTGGAGATCAACCCCAAGTACCACAAGCAGATGGCATCTGTGTGCATCTAAACACACGTTGTAAGCTGTGGGAGGCCAGGAATGTGCCTGGCCCGTTCACCACTAGATCTGTAGTTCCTAGGACAGCCAGCAACTAGCATCTAGGAAGCACTGGGTAAATATTTGTTGAATGAACGAATGAACATCATTTGATTTTCTTAAACCAGAGGCATTGATTTGCACTGAGCTATTCACACTTCCTCACCTGAGTCCTCTCGCACCTGAGCACCTGGGAGGCTGGCACCTGGGTGAAAGGTCGTCCCACTGTTTGTCCTCAGTGGCCAGCATCTGCTGTGTCCTTGTCCCCAGTCTGCCCACTCTCATTGAAATGAAGCTCTGATTCCACAATGATATGGGGGGTTTGATAAGAGACTGAGACCACTGCTCAGACACATGAAGCTTTTGATCTGTGCATTGTGTGATCTGCACATAAGGAAGTCTGGTCCAATCTTACATGTTATCACCATTATATTGGTCCTGTAGCTGAAAATTCACACTTTTCTGTTTTTAACAATAAACCTTTTCTTGTGATTTTATTTATTTGTTTGTTTGTTTATTCCTGAGACGGAGTTTAACTCCTGTTGCCCAGGCTGGAGTGCAATGGCGCCGTCTCAGCTCACGCAACCTCCACCTCTTGGGTTCAAGCGATTATCCTGTCTCGGACTCCCAAGTAACTGAGACTACAGGCGCCTGCCACCATGCCTGGCTACTTTTTGTATTTTTGGTAGAGACAGGGTTTCGTTATGTTGGCCAGGCTGGTCTCGAACTCCTGACCTCAGGCGATCCGCCTGCCTCGGCCTCCCAAAGTGTTGGGATTACAGGCGTGAGCCACCACGTCCAGCCTGTGGTTTTATAATTAGTGTTTTTCTTAATTGTAGAAATAGTACAGTCTCATTGTAAAAATAAAAATAAATAGAAAGCAGACATATAAAGTAAGGCAAGCCGTGGTGGCTCATACCTGTAATCCCAGCACTTTGAGAGACCAAGGCAGGCAGATCACTGGAGGTCAGGAGTTCAAGGCCAGCCAGGCCAACATGGTGAAACCCCATCTCTATAAAATACAAAAAATTAGCCAGGCCTGGTGTAATCCCAGCTACAGGTTGAGGCATGAGAATCGCTTGAACCTGGGAGGCAGAGGCTGCAGTGAGCCAAGATCGCACCACTGCACTCTAGCCTGTGCAACAGAACCAGACTCCATCTCAAAAAAGAAAAAAAAAAGAAGCCAGGCGCAGTGGCTTACGCCTGTAATCCCAGCACTTTGGGAAGCTGAGGTGGGCAGATCATGAGGTCAAGAGATTGAGACCATCCTGGCCAACATGGTGAAACCCCGTCTCTACTAAAAATACAAAAATTAGCTGAGTGTGGTGGCACATGCCTGTAGTCCCAACTACTCAGGAGGCTGAGTCAAGAGAATCGCTTGAACTCGGGAGGCGGAGGTTGCAGTGAGGCGAGATCGTACCACTGCACTCCAGCCTGGTGACAGAGTGAGACTCTGTCTCAAAAAAGTAATTCAGTGATGAGAAATCTTGTCCCTGTATCTTTACGCTTGCACAAATATTTGCTTAAAAGAGATTTCTGAACCAAGATACTTGGCTCCTCTGAGCCTCAGTTGCCCCATGTATGCATTGAGAATACTGTTTACTTTGTAAGATGATATAAGGTAACAACGGTAAAATATTTAAGGCAGTGGTATTTGATGAATGATAGTTTGGTTTTATTTGAAACCAGAATGCGTTAAACCCAGCTTGGCTACTAATTGATAACTTCATTTTAAATTAGGCCCCAATTAAATATTTTAGGTCAAGTGAACTTACTTTCTTTTAATGTGCAGTTGGCCCTTCTTTCGTCCTTGAAGCTAAGACTGTTTGAGGGCTCTCCTCACGTGTGGCCCGTGGGTTCCTGCAACCTTTTCCACCTGGATCTATTCTGCTGCCTCCATAAGGCATTCTTGTAGACCTCATCGTTCGCTTCATTTGACAGCACAGTGTCCACCGCGCAATTAAGGGGTGGAAGCCAGCCCCTACTGTCATGCGCGTTTGTGGAAGAGAAAAGTGATGGATGTAGCCTCCCTGTTGCACGAGTCAGAATCTCTATTATCATGTGATAACAGCATTGACTAACTAAATTGGGTCATTATCACGTGCCAGCCTCGACACTAAGGCCACGGGTTAGCGCTTTTAATCCTCCTCACCTATTGCCATCCCTGTCCCCTTAGATGGGGAACCTGGGGCTGCCCTCGACCACACAGCCCTGGTGTCTGCAGAAGAGTGTAAGCCTTGATCCCAGGCGTGCAGACCCCAAAGCCCCAGCTCTGGCTGCTGCCCAGGCCCTACTCACAAAAGTGGGAGTGAAAGAAATTCTTTTGTAGGTGTCCATGGGAGGACTGAAGGTGGTAACCACAGGGCTTTTCATTTGTTTGGTGTGTGTCTGTGTGTGTGTATGCATGCGTGTGCTTGGCTCAGGTGAATGCCAGACTTTGGCCTGGAAGCGAGAGGAGAGAATAGAACCATCTCGGAGGACTGACTGGTTGGCTGCGTGGCTCTGATGGTCTCACCCTGCTCCCCGCAGAGTGCACTGGGATTGCTGGATGAAGGCAGCATCTCCCTAAACTCAACATCTCCTTTGCTCCAGCTGGGTCGTCAGCCACCTTTGTCTCCTCTGTCCTTTGGCTCACAGAATTCTGGAAGCATCATCTCTCTTCCTGAGCACCAGGATAATTTTACTCCTTCTTGGGGAGGGTTCATTTGCTCTTCTCTGTTGATTTCCTTCCAAATATACTTCAAGGAGCTGATGACAGCTGCAAGTTTGGGTCCAAGTTTAGGCCGCATTTAAAGAAGTTCCTAGTGACCACCTTGTACGGATGGACAAAGTCAGGCCTGAGGGAAACTCTTAGCTTGGGGATTGTCTCAGGTGGACTGTCCTGAGGGACCCCTGCACTGGGGACATTGGGTTTCAAGGGCACAGAGGGCTTGAACAGTACAGGGGGCCGTGGACCTCCCCTCCATTCCCCAGAAAAAAAGGGATCAGGGCTCCAGTGCCCACACGGTCATGAAGTCAGCATCCGGAATTAGTGTCCCGAAGAGAACATAGTAAAACAAAAGGCGATCGCATGCTGAGCCTTTTTAATCACCTAATGGCCCAGACACCCGACTCTGGAGCTCAGGTTTCTGCCGGGGCCCAGCTCGGGCACTGTAACTACACCCAAGTTTGGCCGGCCTGCTCCACATTACAGCCGCGACACGGACGCACACAACTGAAGTATTTGAGAACAATGAAATATGCATGGCTATCTGTGACAGCCCTGTAAAGTCGAGCAATTAGCCGCGTAATCCGAGAGAGGGAGCCGGCCCTGGGCAGCCCGCGGTTCCCCATTAGTTAAATGCATTTTGTACGTCCTCATCCCATCAAATCAACTAACACTTCCTTTAATTGGTTCATGAATTATACAGCCGCCCCGCATTATAATTTAATCGCCTGTAAACATTCATAGGGCCCCACTGTAAAGCGAATCGCACTCATTAATTCGTTAATTTCAGCAGATGGAAGGGGAGATCGGATGAACGGTGGCAGAACAGAGCGCCTTGGGCAATGGAAGAAGGGGAAAAAGGTGGGGGGCCGTTTAGGTTTTTTAAGGGCTGTCAGAAACTCAATCTGTGAGCTGTCAGCAGCCCGGACCCGTCTCCACCCCCTCCACTCCGCAGACTGCGGGAAGTGACTGGCGGATTCATATGGAGGCTTGTCAACCGTCTTTAAACATCAAGCCAGCGGGTAAACCGAGCCCAATGTAAATTAATTCTTGTCTTACGGCCCCCCTTTCTCTGTCCCCATGAATATTTCATGGCGGGCAGCATAAATATTAATTCTAATAGCTCTGCACAGTGGTTATTATTTCTGTTTTATGACAAATATTCATAAAATATTCAGGACCCTTTTTTAGAACATTTACACACTTGATTGTGAATCTTCCCAGTTTCCTGGGGACACTGTAAACATATTGGGGTTCTCTTGATGGACTTTTCCCCCTTAATTAATACCACTGGTTATTAATATTTAATCAGATTTAGGTTTTTCCAGAAGTGAATCCTATTAGATTAGAGAGCTGAAGGGTATTTTTTCCCCCTTCGGTCTGTAAAATGGGAGATTTCTGCTATTATGAGACCGTTTCTCTTTGACACCTGCGTGATCTGACAGAGGATGACCTCCTTGCCTTTTTATTTTGAAAACAATATCCTTTTTTTTTTTTTTTTTCCGGCACGTGTCTATTCTCCTCTTACTTTTTAGTGGAGAGCTCTGGCGGCAACCCAACTTACTGTAATGAAATTCTTCAGAAGATGCCACTGCAATATTTATGCAAGGATTTAACCTAATTTTGGAGTAATTAAAGTGTGGGTTTAACAACCACGGTGGCAGATTCTTGAGGCAAGGCAGCTGTGACTGGGGACGAAGGGTCTTTTGGAATCTGTGGAATTTATCTTTAGTCCTGAGAGACAGCTGTGCCCCGTGTCCTTAGGGAGGCACCCGCCACGGAACGGGGGACACGGGGAAGTCTGAGGTGGGGTCTCGCACACCGGGAGAGTGGGGGCACGTAAGCAGGGTCAACTCCAGTCCCGCCCGCTAGCCAGCCTGAGTCCCGGTAGGTTCACTGCCCGTTTCCTGATCCTCACTGGAAACTTCAGGAAGGCTCCGCCAACTTCAGGGAGCAAAGCACGATTATTTTACATCCGAGAACTTAGCAGAGCTTGGACCTCCCACAACAGAGCGTCCTAGATTCAGCTGGCCCTGGAGGCCAGCCTGGAGGCAACACTTCACCTCTCAGAGCCCGAGTCTTTGCACCCTCAAAATGGGCACGATCACAGTACCGGGGTCGTGTACGTCTCACGAGGATTAAATAACATAGCACGTGCGTGTAACGTGCTTACTGCCAGTGCCTGGCAGGTAGGAAATATCAATAAAACACTTTTGGTGATGATTAATGGAAGGCAAAGGATTCAAATTAAAACCAAGAAGTAAAACACTTGTGGCCGGGCGCGGTGGCTCAAGCCTGTAATCCCAGCACTTTGGGAGGCCGAGACGGGCGGATCACGAGGTCAGGAGATTGAGACCATCCTGGCTAACACGGTGAAACCCCGTCTATACTAAAAATACAAAAACTAGCCGGGCGAGGTGGCGGGCACCTGTAGTCCCAGCTACTCCGGAGGCTGAGGCAGGAGAATAGCATGAACCCGGGAGGCGGAGCTTGCAGTGAGCTGCGATCCGGCCACTGCACTCCAGCCTGGGCGACAGAGCAAGACTCCGTCTCAAAAAAAAAAAAAAAAAAAAAACACTTGTAGACAGAGGGATTCATGGAAAAGCTCCAGCTGCAGAAAAGGTTAAAACACAGGTTTCTCTGCAGCATGTTTAGATAGATAGATCGATAGCGGAAAAGTGAGGGCTGGGGAATCTGGTGGTGGGTAGCAGCGGTGCTGTGGCAGAGGAACACTGGAATGTGCTTATGTAACTTTTCACCAGAGACAGATTTTAAAGCGGCACTTGTCACTGATGGAGACTGACTCTGAGAAAGGAAACCTCAAAATTAGCACACCAACCCATGTCTCCGCTCCCCCGTTTCCAGTGACCAGTGACAAGGAGATGCACTTGTCCTCCAGGTGACCCAAAGATCCCGGATCTGCACACCCTGCTCTCAGACCTGTGCCTGGGGGGCCGCCCGATGGCAGGTCAGGTCGCGAGCAGAGGCACATGGGTAGGCCGCCATGGCAGAGCGTCTGCTGTGTTTCCCGCCTCGAATCTCTTCCACCTGATCTGTTGCAGGTGGAGAAAGATGACATTGACTCCAGCTGGCTCTGAACCTGGGCCTCACAGAGCAGCCCCGGGGAGCTAAAGCTACAAACGCAGCCAGGGCTTGTGGCTTGAGCTGAGCAGTGGGAGGCCAAACCCCCCTCCCCACCTTATTCCTTGAGCGGAATCACAATGGAGTGCTGTGACCAAGGGCACTGACACTGGAGAAGCCACCTGGGTTTTGAGTCGTGGCTCCATCACTTCTGGCTGGGGAACTTGGATTGGTTGCTGAACTCCTCTGTCCCTCAGTTCCCTCATCTGTTCTAATGACACCCCCTGCCTCTCAAGTTTGTGAGAAGGATGAAATGGCCTCACGGAGGCCTAACAGAAGAGCGCTGGTGTGGGGGCCCACGTGGGTTCTGTGTTGTGATTACACACTAAGTGCCTTGTCAGGATGCAATCTCGGGAAGCAGATGCTGAGACAGGGTCAGGAGTGAAGAGGAGTTAATGGGGAAGGCACACCTGTACCAGGAAAAGAGCCCAAAATCACGTGGGTGAGGAGCTGTGGATCATGACGCAGACCTGGCGCAGCCCCTGACAGCCCCTCAGAGGGCTGCGTTGGGCAGAAATGCCAGGCCCTGGTACCCCTGTCGTGCTTAGTCTTTGGCCAAAGGTCACCCCAGAGTGTGACCTTAGCTCAAAAGCTTAGGTTAAAAATCCATTGGTTGGCCAGCACAGTGGCTCACGCCTGTAATCCCAGTACTTTGGGAGGCCATGGAGAGTGGATTGCTTGAGCCCAGAAGACCAACCTGGGCAATATGGTGAGACCCTGTCTCTACAAAAAATGTTTTTTAAAATTAGCTGGGCGTAGTGGCATGTGCTGTACTCCCAGCTGTTCGGGAGGCTGAAGTGGGAGGATTGCTTGAGCCCGGGAGGTCAAAGCTGCAGTAAGCTGTGATTGTCATTACACTCCAGCCTGGGCAACAGAATGAGACTCTCTCTCAAGAAAAAAAAAAGTCCAAGTCCATCAACTCGTGGATGCATAAACGAAATGTGATAGATCCAAAGAATGGAACACTGTTTGGCTGCACGAGGAATGAAGTTCTCTGATCCATGCAGCAGTCTGGATGAACCTTGAAAACATCAGGCTAAGTGAAAGCAGCCTGGCACACTGGCCCTCGTGGATATTCTATGTAATTATGTGTTAAGTGCTTTCTATGGATCATCTTACTTAATCCTTAACACAATCTTGCGAAGTCCACTTTCTTTTTATCCTAGATGGAGACTTGGAGAGCCGTGTATTGTGAAATGTGCAGAATAGGAAAAAATTCGTGGAGACAGAAAGTCCATCAGTGCTTGCTTAGGGCTGGGAGCTGGGGAAGGGGAAGTGACTTCATGGGTTCAGGGTTTCTTTTTGGAGTGATGAAAATATTCCATACTTAGATAGTGCTGATGATGGCACAACTCTGAATATACTAAATCCATTGAATTAGACTCATTACAGAGGTGAATTATAGCTCGGTAAAGATGGCAAAACAAAAACAAAAACTAGAGCTCAAGACCCTCAACATGCTTCAGCTGGAGGCTGTGGTAACCACACTCCTTACAGCTGAGCCTCAGGCTCTTTCTGGAAGGGGGATCTGAGTGGGGCCTCTCGGCACTGTCGGCACCGGCCATACCTCGGGACGTGGAGGTCTATTTATGTAACCTTTATCACAATTTACAATTACGGAGTTTTTACTAGATTATGTGATTATTTGATTTATATATGTCTTCTCCAGTATGCTTTAAACTTCCTGAAGGCCGGATAGATATCCATTTACCTGCGTTCATATAGGATTGTCTGAGGTAAAGGGGATACTCAATAAATATTTTCTAAACAAATGAATGAACATAGTCCAGGGTGATAAGTGAAGTGCATTTATTCTTTTGATTAAGCAACAAAAATTAACCCTGTTTGACCGTCCTTCCAATAACATTATAAATTCTATCACAAACTTTGAAGACAAGCACATATGGGTTGAATGTATGTGATGAATCCCAGCAAAAGCCCTACAAAATTGAATATAGCCTAAATGTTCACCAACCCAGCTGTTTTTTGGGGGCTGTTGCTGACCAATGGATCTTGACTGGTGTCCAAACAGGGCCACTTCAGTGTTGATCGGTGTTGACTGATGTTCCCACTGTCAAGCTAAGTGCTTGTTAGAGCTCTGAGTACCAGGTAGAAGGTGCAGTGCAGTGCCCAGCGAAGATGGTGGGTTTCCAGGAGCATGCAGGAACTTTGTCTTCACTACCTGCTAACTCCCAAGTGTGCACAGGCATGAAAGAGCAATGTCGGCCGGGCGCGGTGGCTCAAGCCTGTAATCCCAGCACTTTGGGAGGCCGAGACGGGCGGATCATGAGGTCAGGAGATCGAGACCATCCTGGCTAACACGGTGAAACCCCTGTCTCTACTAAAAATACAAAAAACTAGCCGGGCGAGGTGGCGGGCGCCCGTAGTCCCAGCTACTCAGGAGGCTGAGGCAGGAGAATGGCATAAACCCGGGAGGCAGAGCTTGCAGTGAGCTGAGATCCGGCCACTGCACTCCAGCCCGGGCGACAGAGCAAGACTCCGTCTCAAAAAAAAAAAAAAAAAGAAAGAGCAATGTCGGGGGGAATTCGGACACAGGCCCTGCCTGGAACCAGGAAAAAGACCCTGCCAGAGTTTGCTCCTGTGCCCCATACCTGCACCTGAGAGCTGCTGGTGCAGATGGTGCCATGACCTGGCACAGACTGGCTGGTCTTGCCGTGGGTGATTCAACTTGCCCAGGGTATCCCAGGAAATAAGGGAAAAAGGCCCTCCCACCCATGTGGCAGGGAAGGCTGGGTGGCCAGGTGCCACTTGGGAACAGCCAGTTGATAGTGAGGGTCCTCAGGCTGGGGATGGGACCCCCAGGCCCACCATCTTCTGAGAGTAGGACAAACACACCAGATGCCACCTCAAAGAAGTCTTCTGGACACTAGGATTGGTCAACACTTCTGCATCCACATCCATCAACAAAGGAGCCAAATGCTTCTGATAGGGAGTGCAGCCCTGGAGATGAAGATGACCATTCATCAACCGCATTTTCCAAGGCCTGGGTGTGTTCCTCGCCTGGGCCCCCACTGCAGGTGAGGGATGCAGCCCCAGAGTGGGGTTGGGGGGGGGGTGCTCAGCTCTAAGACTGCAGGAGGCCAGAGGTGCACAGGTCTCTGTTCATCCCCACATCCAAACTGGGAGCTGACCAGAGCCAAGTCCCACCCATCCCAGCTGCTCATTCCACTGCGTAGTCAGGAACCTTACTTCTGCCCTCTCACCTCCCTGGAAATGTCTGTTCCATGTCTCGCACGTCTGGAGAAGGCTCAAAGCAAGGACCTCAGCCCACCACGCACGGTCACTAAGTGCAAGATGAGCTCCTTGTTGGAGAGAAATGGTACCCCCACGTGGTTATGGGCACGGATTTGGGAGCAGACTGTCCTGGGTTCAAGTCTCTACCCCTTTTTAGCCAAATAACCTTGTGCAGGCATCTGATCTTTCTGGACCTCATCTGTTTGTTCATGTGAAAAGTAAGCATAATCCATAATCACTCATTTGGGTGTTGTGAGGATTCCGACACCCAGGAAGTGCCTGGCTTCAAACACAGTGCCTGATAAAAAGTGGCTGGCTGACTAGTACCCTTGTTGGTAAAATGGGAACAGTAATCCCTGCTCTGCCTTAGAGGGCTGCTGTGGCAGGGACCTGCTAGAACTGGCCTGCACCGGCTCCTGAGGTCCGAATGTGGACTTCTCTTCCGCATTTAAGGACGGCATGTGGCAGCTGAAATTGACTAGATGATGGGGATATTGGCCAATGCTACAAATCAGGGGTCGTCCCACCTCACTGCCAAAAGCTGGGTTACCAGCATGCCACTGTGTGGGAACCAAACAAGAATGCGTGCTTTGCCCTGCAAGGTAAGGGCCTTGTTCTGCCACTACTTCATAACCTCCCCACCATCAACCTGCTCTTCCTGCCCCTTGGGGCTTGGACCTGGTTTACGGAAGGCAAGGCTGTTGCTGGTGGTACACAGAGCATTTCTCTTTTCTTCCTGACTTCCATGTTAGTAGAAGTTGACTTTTTTATTTTCATTGTTTTTAGTGAGAGGGTCTCACTATGTTGCTCAGGCTGGCCTCAAACTTCTGGCCTCAAGCAGCCCTCCTGCTTCAGCCTCCCAAGTAGCTGGGATTATAGGCACAAGCCACTGTGTCTGGCTTGAAGTTGACTTAAACAATGAAACAAAACAAAAAAAGTCTGGCTTGTTTCTCCTTACGAAAATCATATATTATATATTGTAAAACGTTTTTTAAATATATGGAGCTGAAAAGAGAAAGTAAAGATAAACAGGAACAGTCTTTTTTTTTTTTTTTTTGAGACAGAGTCTCTCTCTCTGTTGCCCAGGCTGGAATGCAGTGACATGATCTCAGCTCACTGCAACCTCTGCTTCCTAGGATCAAGCTGTTCTCCTGCCTCAACCTCCCAAGCAGCTGGGATTACAGATTACAGGCATCTGCCAGCACGCCTGGATAATTTTTTGTTTGTTTGTTTTTGTTTTTTTTGAGATGGAGTCTTGCTCTGTCGCCCAGGCTGGAGTGCAGTGGCACAATCTCGGCTCACTGCAAGCTCTGCCTCCCAGGTTCACGCCATTCTCCTGCCTCAGCTTCCCGAGTAACTGGGACTACAGGCGCCTGCCACCACACCCGGCTAATTTTTGTATTTTTAGTAGAGACGGGGTTTCACCGTGTTAGCCAGGATGGTCTCGATCTCCTGACCTTGTGATCCGCCTGCCTCGGCCTCCCAAAGTGCTGGGATTACAGGCATGAGCCACCGCACCCGGCCTCATTTTCATAGTTTTAGTAGAGATGGGGTCTTGCCATCTTGGCCAGTCTGGTCTCAAACTCCTGCCCTCGGGTGATCCCCCTGCCTCGGCCTCCCAAAGTGCTGGGATTACAGGTATAAGCCACCATGCCCAGCCCAGAAATAATCATTCTTAATGTTGCAGTATTTTTCTTTTCTATACATTTTTTGAGTGGGATCAAGCAGCAATATATATTGCCTGATATATAACCTGATTTTTTAAATTAACAATACGTCAGGCCAGGCATGGTGGCTGATGCCTATAATCCTAGCACTTTGGGAAGCTGAGGCTGGAGGTCCGCTTCAGCCCAGGATATTCAAGACCAGCCTGGGCAACATAAGAAGAGTCTCTACAAAATTAAAAATTAAAAAATTAGCTGGGTGTGGTGTGCACACCTGTGGTCCCAGCTACTTGGGACTGAAATGGAAGGATCACTTGAGCCCTGGAGATAGAGGCTGCAGCCAGCCATAATGGCTCCACTGCACTCCAGCCTTGGGGGACAGAGTGAGACTCTGTCTCAAAAAAAAAAAAAAAGTCATGAACATACTTCGTGTTGTTTGTTGTAATAGTGTTCACCAATGAGCAAGCGTGTCCCCTGGATTACTTCCTTTGGAAACTATCCTTGGCTCAAAGGAGAGGTTGCCAAGTTCCCCTGAACTGCCCCTCCGGTCCCAGTCTAGCTAGAAATGGACAATAGTTTTGTTAGAGTACCAAGCGAGTGGTCTGAACAAAGTATTGTTTGTGCTCTTATGAATGTTTGAGTTTACCCTGAGCTATAAAGGACATATTTATTGTCATCAAATTGTACTGACCAACAGAAAAGGAGGCACTTGGTTTTAAAACTTTTTTAAATTAAAAAAAAAAAAAGAGGCCAGGCGCGGTGGCTCAAGCCTGTAATCCCAGCACTTTGGGAGGCCGAGACGGGCGGATCACGAGGTCAGGAGATCGAGACCATCCTGGCTAACACGGTGAAACCCCGTCTCTACCAAAAAATACAAAAAACTAGCCGGGCGAGGTGGTGGGCGCCTGTAGTCCCAGCTACTCGGGAGGCTGAGGTGGGAGAATGGCAGGAACCCAGGAGGCAGAGCTTGCAGTGAGCTGAGATCTGGCCACTGCACTCCAGCCTGGGCGACAGAGCGAAACTCCGTCTCAAAAAAAAAAAAAAAAAAAAAAAAAGAGTCGAACAGTCATTGGGAATAGACTTGAGGATGTGAAAACTGCCCATGTTAAGATACTGTGACTGGGCGCGGTGGTTCCAACTTGTCATCCCAGCACTTTGGGAGGCCCAAAGCAGGCAGATCACGAGGTCAGGAAATCGAGACTGTACTGGCTAACGTGGTGAAACCTAATCTCTACTAAAAATACAAAAAATTAGCCGGGCGTGGTAGCGGGCGCCTATAGTCCCAGCTACTCAGGAGGCTGAGGCAGGAGAATGGCTTGAACCTGGGAGGTGGAGGTTGCAGTGAGCTGAGATCACACCACTGCACTTCAGCCTGGGCGACAGAGCGAGACTCTCTCTCAAAAAAGAAAAAAAAAAAGTAATTCAGCAATGGGAAATCGTGTGCTAAATATTTATTTAGCACTTAGCACATGCCAGGAACGAAGGACACAGCGCCCGCAAGGCTGTCCCAGCACCGGTGCTCAGACCGCCCACGCCCAGGGTACTCAGAGGCCGACTCCTGCCACAGTGGCTCGCTTTGGTTTTCTGTTTCTTAGTAGCCTCTGCATGACTCACTTGCACTTTCTGCCCAGTTCTTCCCAAGGCTGCTTTCTTCCTCTCATCCTCTGCTCATCTTCATCTTCCATTTCAGTTTGCACTAACAGCTTGTTTGCTCACAGCTGCCCCCAGGCATGGATGCGGCCTCTCTCTCCCTTTAGACTAGACAGAGACCTTGTCCTGACAAATCTATACAAAATGGCCACTCCTGCTCTGTGTTACGTGAATGCCCCACAGGTTGCCATTGCTCGATAGCGATGTTACATCTCCACTCTGATGTGTCACGGGCACACAATTAAAGATAAGCAGACCATTCTAAGTGGCAATCCACTGTGTCATTTTGCACTTTTCTGGATGGCTCTCCTTTCTCTCTGGGTCCCTTCTTCTGTGGTGGTCACTGCGAAGCTCCCCTTCAGAGGAGACCCCACAATTATTCCACAGCCAGAGTCAGCTGCAGCCTGCCTGAGAAGGGTGCACCCTGGATGTGTGTTTCAGCCCCAAGAAGAGGCTCTGTGTGACGGAAGCCTGAGACTTTATTTAAAACCCAAACAGCGTCATTGCCATGGAAGGAGGAGGCAGATTAAGCCTTTTTTGGGAAACTATTTTTCTAGGCCAGATCTTCCCAGTTTGAGTGTCACATTTGCAAATACTAAGGTAGTAAGGGGTCTGTCTGTGCCTCCTTGTATATGTCAAGTATTGTGCATGTAGTTCACATTTTTATATATTCTGGATACAAATCCTTTGTCAGGTATGTGTTTTGCAAATATTTTCTCACAGTCTGTGGCTTATCTTTCATTTTCTTAATGTCTCTTGAAGAGCAGATATTTTTAATTATTAGGTTTTTAATAAAGTCTAACCTATCAATTCTTTATTTTATAGATCATTATTTTAGTGTCATATCTTGGAAAATCTTCAACCCAAAGTCATAAAGATTTTCTTTTTTTTTTTTTTTTTTTTTTTTTTTTTTTTTGAGATGGAGTCTCGCTCTGTCGCTCAGGCTGGAGTGCAGTGGCTGGATCTCAGCTCACTGCAATTTCCGCCTCCCGGGTTCACGCCATTCTCCTGCCTCAGCCTCCCGAGTAGCTGGGACCACAGGCGCCGGCCACCTTGCCCGGCTAATTTTTTGTATTTTTAGTAGAGACGGGGTTTCACCGTGTTAGCCAGGATGGTCTCGATCTCCTGACCTCGTGATCCGCCCGTCTCGGCCTCCCAAAGTGCTGGGATTACAGGCTTGAGCCACCGCGCCCAGCCAAGATTTTCTTCTACAAGTTTAATAAGTTTTAGGTTTTACATTTAGGTATGTGATCCATTTTGAGTTGAATTTTGTATATGCTGTGAGGTGTGGGTCAAGATTATTATTTGCATGTGGATGTCCCATTGTTCCAGCATCACTGGGTTGAAAAGACCATTCTTTTTCCATTGAATTGCCTTCAAACCTTGTTGAAAAGTAATTGATGACATTTGTTGGAGTCTATTTGTGTGCTCTGTATTCTGTTCCTTTGATCTATGTGTCTATCTTCTCACTAATACCCCCACACTGTCTGGATTACTGAAGTTTTGTAGTCAGTCTTAAAATCAATTTGCTTTTCTTTTTAAACATTGTTTTAATAATTCTAATTCCTTTTTTCCATATAAATTTTAGAATTAACTTGTATAGAATATTAAAAAACTTGTTGTCTGGGCATGGTGGTTCATGCCTTCCAAGCTACTCAGGAGGCTGAGGTGGGAGGATCACTTGAACCCAGGAATTTGAGGCTGCAGTGAGTTATGATTTACCACTGCGCACCACTCCACTCCAGCCTGTGTAACAGAGTGAGACCCTGTCTCCCAAAAACAAACAAAAAAACATGTTGGAATGTTTTAATTGAAATTGCATTGAATCTGTAGATCTATTAGGAGAGGATGATGGACAGTTTACAATATTGAGTCTCTGCATCCATGAACATGGTATAGCTTACCCATTTATTTGTCTTATTGATTTCTTTCATTTGTGTTTTGTAGTTTTCAGTACACAGACCTAGTGTTAGTTAAATTGACAGCTAAATATTTTATTTTTGTACTATTATAAATGGTACTCTAAAATTTCAATTTCTGTTTATTGCCAGTATCTAGAAAGACCATTTTTTTTTTGTATATTGATCTTTCATCCTGCGAATTCACTAAACTTACCTATTCTAGTAGCTTCTTTGAAAATTATTTGGGACTTTCTGTTTGGACAATCATGTCATCTACAAATAGATGACAAATAGAGACAGTGATGGGATATTTTTGTTTTCAATTTACATACTTGTTATATCCTTTTCTTGCCTTATTGTACAATCCAGGGCTCACAATTTAATGATGAATAGTAGAAGTGAGAGTGGACATTCTTGCCTTGTTCCCAATTTTAGCGAGAAAGTGTTTAGTCTTTGGGCATTAAGTATGATCTTAACTATAGTTTTTAAGTAAATGCCCTTTATTGGGTTGAGGAATTTCCCTTCTATTTCTAGTTTGCTGAGAGTTTTTATCAGGAATTGGTGTAAAATTTTGTCAAATCTTTTTCCACATCTGTTGAGATGATTATAAACTTTTTCTTCTAATGATACAGTAAATTATATTGATTGACTTTTGAATGTTAGCTTTCCATTCACAGGCTAAATTCCACTTAGTTGTAACATGTTATTCTTTTTATGTAATGCTAGATTAAATTTCCTAATATTCTACTAAGGATTTTTGCATTTGTGTTTATGAGGGATGTTGGTCTGTAGTTTTATTTTAATGTCTTTGTCTGGTTTTCGGTATCAAGGAAAAGCTGACTAATAAAATCAGTATTCCTTCCTCCTCTATTTTCTGAAAGAGTTTATGTAGCATTTGCATTCTAGTTTGTGTAGAATTAATACTATCATATGGTTCATTGTTTTGTCCATGCGTTTATTTGTATACATGCATGTATTCAGAACCTCATTAAATTGTAAGTTTGTTCAAGGTCAGAGAACTTCTCTCCCCCAGTTGCCTTCATTATAATGTCTACTAACTGCTTGTGTTTGCGTGTGCGTGTGTGAAATATACATAACATAAAGTTTACTATTTTGACCATCTTTAAGTGTAAGTTTAGTAGCATTAAATACCTTCACATTGTTGTACAAACATCACCACCACTCATCTCCAGAGCTTTTTTATCATCCCAAACTAAAACTCTAGACTCATTAAAGACTCATTAAAACACTAACTCCCAATTCCCCCTTCCCCCTGCCCCTGGAAGCCCCATTCTACTTTCTGTACGAATTTGACTACCCTAGGGACCTCAAAAAATTGAGTCATACAATGTTTGTCCTTTTGTGTCTGTCTTATTTTACTAAGCATAATGTCCTCAAGGTTCATCCAGGTTTTAGCATGTGTCAGAATTTTATTCCTTTTTAAGACTGATTGGCCAGGCGCGATGGCTCACGCCTGTAATCCTAGCACTTTGGGAGGCCAAGGCAGGCGGATCACCTGAGGTCAAGAGTTTGAGACCAGCCTGGCCAACATGGTGAAACCCCGTCTCTACTTAAAATACAAAAAATTACCTGGGCATGGTGGTACGCACCTGTAATCCCAGCTACTCAGGAGGCTGAGGCAGGAGAATCGCTTGAACCTGGGAGGCAGAGGTTGCGGTGAGCCAAGATCGCACCATTGCACCCCAGACTGGGGGACAAGAGGGAGACTCCGTCTCAAAAAAAAAGACTGAATAGTATTTCATTGTATGTACAGTCATGCACTGCATAACAACATTTTGGTCAATGACAGACCACACATACAATGGTGGTCCCATAAGATTCTGATACCGTATTTTTACTGTGCCTTTTCTATGTTTAGATATGTGTGGGTACACAAGTACTTACCCTTGCATTATAATTGCCTACAGTACTCTATACAGTAACATGCTGTACAGCACTGTAGCCTAGTTGTGTGGTAGGCTGTATCAACTAGGTATGAGTAGGTGTGCTCCATGATGTTCATGAAACAACACATCTCTCAGAATGTATTCCTGCTATTAAGCAATGCATGACTGTATAGACCACATTTTGTTTATCCATTTGTCTATTGATGAACAGCTGGGTTGTTTTCACCTTTTGGCTGTTGTGAATCATGCTGCTAAGAACATTGGTGTACAGATATCTGTTCAAGTCCCTGCTTTTGGTTCTTTTGGTTCTATCCTCAGAAGTGGAACTGCTGGATCTATGTTTAATTTTTCGAGGAGCTGGCATACCATTCTCCACAGAGGCTGCACCATGCTATATTTCCACCAGCAATGTGCAGGAGTTCCAATCGCTCTACAGTCTAGCCAACACTTATTTTATGGTTCGTTTTTTAATGTGTAACAGTCATTCTACTGAGTGTGAAGTAGTATCTCCCTGTGGTTATATCATATTGCTTTGTGTAGGGTTTTGCAATAGTGGAGGCTTATTGATTAAGATCAAGAGGCCAACACAGTCAGGCCCCTGCCTCTGGGCAGAACTGGGCATCATATTTGCAGTCAGTTATTGTACATCATATCTCTCAACTTGCCAGAGTAAATTTCACCCTCAGTTTCCAGTGACGAAAGCAGGGGATGAGCTTCAAGGTCATTGAGGAAGGAGGCTTCCTGTGTTCTTCAAACAGAGTCTCAAGGAGTGTGGCTAGAGGGGGCATTACAAGGGTGGGTCAGGAGCCCCCGGTTGTCATTGGATATCTGACACCAATGCTCAGAGTGACAGAGTACGAACCCCTCAGCTCTCTGGGACCCAGTAGACTAAGTAAATTGAATCAGGGCAGTGGTACTCAACCCTGGCTACACACTACAGCCACCCAGGGAGCTTTTATTTATTTACTTATTTAGAGACGGAGTCCTGCTTTGTCACCCAGGCTGGAGTGCAGTGGCGCGATCTCCACTCACTGCAACCTCCGCCTCTTGGGTTCAAGCGATTCTCATGCTTCAGTCTCCTGAGTAGCTGGGACTACAGGCGCACGCCACCATGCCTAGCTAATGTTTGTATTTTTTAGTAAAGATGGGGTTTCACCATGCTGGCCAGTCTGGTCTCAAACTCCTGACCTCAGGCGATCTGTCCATCTTGGCCTCCCAAACTACTGGGATTACAGGTGTGAGCCACCGTGCCCAACCTATTTATTTATTTAAACAGGATCTTGCTCTGTCACCCAGGCTGGAGTGCAGTGGTGTGGTTGTAGCTCACTGTAGCCTCATATTCCTGGGCTCAAGCGACCCTCCCACCTCAGCCTCCCAAGTAGCTGGAACTATCAGTGCACCACCACACTGGGCTAATTTTAAAAATCTTTTTGTAGAGATGGGGTCTCACTATGTTGCCCAGGTTGGTCTTGAATTCCTGAGCTCAATTGATCCTCCCATATCAGCCTTCCAAAGTGTTGGGGTTACAGACGTGAGCCACCACGCCCAGTGAGGAGCTTTTAAAAATCCCCATTTTCAGGCCTCACCCTGGACCAATTACACCAGCATCTCTGGGAGTGGTGCCCAGGCCTCGGCATGCTCAAAGCTCTTGTTGGTTTCGGGGTGCGGCCAAGGGTGAGACCATGGATTACAGCCATGGCTCCCATACCTGCCTGGGCATGAAAATCACCCGAACTGCTGACTTACAAATAAAGGTCTCCCAGCCCCTCCCCTGGAGGTTTTGGTTCAGTAGCTCTTGGGGAAAGGGAGGCCTGCAATCTGTATTTTAGGCAAGCCTTCCAGATAATTCTCAACACCAGACCAATCTTGGAAACACGGATCAGTGTGACCCTTCTCCAACTTTAATGTGCCTACACATCACTGAGGATCTTGTTAAACATGGCCTCCAGTGGGTGGGCAGCACCGTTAATAAGCTCCAGGGAGGTGCTGAGGCAGCTGATCCAGGTGCCCACCTGGAGCAGGGATTAGAGACCTCCCAAGGTACCTTCCATCTCCCTTCCTGAAGCATCCACCAGCCTGAAGTTCTGCAAGCCCAGGGGCAGGTAGAGTGCCCGCGCCTGGCCAATCCAGGCACCCACTACCCTCACCCACACCAGGAGGGTCTGCCCAGCACACCCTGTTTTCAGTATTCTTTGCTTTCACCATTCTCCCTTTCCTGGCTCTGGAAATAAACAGCAGAAAACAGAAAACCAGTGGCTGGGGGTCTGCACAAGGCAGTAGCTCTCAGCAGAGTGGCCTGGGCTGCCCCTGCACCCTGCCACCTGGCCCTCACATTGGGCGCGATGAGCCAGGATAATCAGAAGCTTCCAGCATGGAGCAGGGCCCTCTGCAGCGAGGCTGTCCCCAGCAGTGTGCTTCAAGCACCCATTTGGTGTCCTTGTGCGTCTGATCTTGCCAGCCTTTCACAAGCCATTCCCTTGAATGACGACAAGCAGTCTTGATATGCTGGGTTAAAAATCTTTCAAATGGGGCTTGCTTATGAAGCAGCTTCAATTATCAGGGATTTCCAAACCTGCTTCCTTTCTACTGGCGTCGGCATCCACAGCCGCCAGCCACGGTGACAGCCGTGTTTTGGTGTTGCTGTTGGGCCTCGCAGTACCGGGGGTGCGACGGGGGCCGCGTGTTCACAGCGTCAGGGATGAAAGCCGCTGCGACACCTGCACTCCCTGTGTTTACACACTCCCCGATCTCGCATGTTTTTGTTTTTTTTCTTTTTCTTTTTGGTGGCTGTTATTTTGCAGCACATTGTGAATGGAAGTCATTATCAAGCACATGTGCAAGGAGGACGTGGCTTTTCATGGCTCCCAGCCCCTCCAGGCTGCTGGGGAAACAGTTGGACTCGCTTCATGGAGGGGCAGCTGTAGTTTTCTTTTTTTTTTTTTTTTTTGAGACGGAGTTTTGCTCTCGTTGCACAGGCTGGAGTGCAATGGCGCGATCTTGGCTCACTGCAGCCTCTGCCTCCCGGGTTCAAGCAATTCTCCTGCCTCAGCCTCCCGAGTAGCTGGGACTACGGGTGCCCACCACCACGCCCGACTAATTTTTTTTGTATTTTTAGTAGAGACGGGGTTTCACTATATGGGCCAGGCTGGTCTCAAACTCCTGACCTCAGATGATCCACCAGCCTCGGCCTCCCCAAGTGCTGGGATTACAGGCGTCAGCCACCGTGCCCAGCCGGGCAGCTACAGTTTTCATCAGGCACCAGTGAGGGGCTTCCTGGTGACTGGGCAGAAGCAAAGCTCAGCAAACAGCAGGGGCAAAGTGAGAGAGGGAGAAGCAAGGCCACAGGAGAAGCTGGCCTCGAAGGAGAACGCAATTGTGCTCAGGGACTCACAGTTGTTCTAAGTTCACACATTTTCTAGAAGCAAGTGGCACTGGAAAAACTGGACATATGATGTGTCCTTTGAGTAACAATTGCAGGAAACCCAGCTTAGGCAAGAGAAGATATATATATATATATATATTCATGTCAGTGAAGTGCTGAGGCTGGCTACAGGCACAGCTTGATCCAGGGCCCCAGACAATGTCTCACCATCTTTCTGCTGTCATGGCGTGAACTTCATTCTCAGGCTCTCTTTGGATGCAGGTCCCAGGCAACCCCGGGCTTCCACCTCATTGCCTTTGCAGCCTCAGCAGAAATGAAGCTCATTTCTCTCCAGCAAGCCCTGAGGTGGCCTCTCATAGACCTGGCTTGGATCAGCCTTGCATTCTAAACAAATTCCTGTGGCCAGGAAGAGCCAGCACTCAGATTGGTGACCTCTGGGCCTCCCTCAGGCCCAGCCGTGCAGCCCTGGGGCAAACTAGTTCAGGAACCGATCATAATCCTGAAAGACATAATCCTGAATGCCATAATCCCAAATGTTAAAATCCTGAAAAGTCAGAAATCCCTAAAGTCTAAAATTCTGAAAATCGCAATGCTGAAAGATCGAAATCCCAAAAATTGAATTCTGGAAAAAACATTTTTAAATATTTTTTTATTTTTATTTTTTTTTTTTTTTTTTTTTTTTTTGAGATGGAGTCTCGCTCTGTCGCCCAGGCTGGAGTGCAGTGGCTGGATCTCAGCTCACTGCAAGCTCCGCCTCCCGGGTTTACGTCATTCTCCTGTCTCAGCCTCCCGAGTAGCTGGGACTACAAGCGCCCGCCACCTCGCCCGGCTAGTTTTTTGTATTTTTTAGTAGAGACGGGGTTTCACCGTGTTAGCCAGGATGGTCTCGATCTCCTGACCTCGTGATCCGCCCGTCTCGGCCTCCCAAAGTGCTGGGATTACAGGCTTGAGCCACCGCGCCCGGGCCATTTTTTAATTATTTAAAAGATGTTTATTTACAGTTTGAAAAGGGGATTTATCTGAGATATTAAAAACAGCACAGAGCACTTTGTAGGCCACTTTACACAATAAAATTGGCCATAATAACGTATTTCACAAGCATAAACACTCAGGTACACTAATAGCAGTCACACGGGTATTACAGTTTTGAGCAGATGAATCATCTTCATAAAGAAATAGGTTAAAAATGAAATGTATAGATGCATATTACTATGGTTGTAATTGTGGGAACCCAGCTTTGCAACCATGACAGACAACCTACCTTTGTGTTTTGTTTTGTTTTTCAGATATGGGGTCTTGTAATGTTGCCTAGGCGGGCCTTGAACTCCTGGGCTCAAGGGATCCTCCCACCTCAGCACAACCTAAGTTTTTTGACAAGATTGACCAAAAACCCAGTTGAGTCACCACCACATATATAGTCATCCAGAGAGCTGAGCTGTCAAGAAACTTTATCCTTCTCAAATGCGGATGCATAAATAGGACATCTGGTCATTTACTGAGGAAGTTTGAAACTTTCCATGTCCATATGCAGCGCTCACACACAGTCAGCCTTGTGATAAGCACTTCCATGAAATCAAATTTCTGATGTCCAGGGCAGCAGAAGCACAGCCTGTCCAGCCCTCAGAGAGAGACCAGTTCGCCTTCTGTATTGGTTCTCTCCGGAACCCTGGCTGATTACGCAGGGCCCACCAACACTGAGGGCAGGGCAGGGCCTCCCCACCCACCCTCTCAGACCCACCGCCCTCTCCTCTGGAGAAACCTGCACAAACATGCCCAAAAGAATCCTCTACCACGTTGCTAGGTGCTCCTTCATCCAGTCAAGGTGACACATAAAATGAAGTCCGCAAGTCCACCGATTGTCAACTTGGTACCCATAGGCACCTCCTGAAACCATATTTAGTTTCCAAGATGGTGCAACTAGCCTGGACACCACTGAAAAGACACCAATCACTCAGAATTCAGCTTTCAGGATTTCCACATTTGGGATTTTAGTCTTTTGAAATTGTGATCTTTTTTTTTTTTTTTTTGAGACGGAGTCTCGCTCTGTCACCCAGGCTAGAGTGCTGTGGCCGGATCTCAGCTCACTGCAAGCTCCGCCTCCCGGGTTCACGCCATTCTCCTGCCTCAGCCTCCCGGGTAGCTGGGACTACAGGCGCCGCCACCTCGCCCGGCTAGTTTTTTGTAGTTTTTAGTAGAGACGGGGTTTCACCATGTTAGCCAGGATGGTCTCGATCTCCTGACCTCATGATCCGCCTGCCTCAGCCTCCCAAAGTGCTGGGATTACAGGCTTGAGCCACCGCACCCGGCCTGAAATGGTGATCTTCAGGATTTTAGACATTATAATGTAGACTTTAGGGATTTTGAGCTTTCAGGATTTCAGCGTTTGGGATTGGGACATTGGAGATTGGTCTTTCAGGATTATGATCCATACCTGGTAGTTCCAGCCAAGCCACAGGGATGCGAGGGGATCAGGGTGGCGCCCCAGAGGGAATCAGGAGAATGAAAAGGTGTCTACAAGCCAAGGAGAACGGTGAGCGTGAGGACAGCGTGTGGGATCGGGGGCAGCCCCGGCTTTGCTGAGGCCAGGTCCCTCATCTCCCTGTAAAACATGAGGTTTTGACTCAGATTCATAATGACGTTTAAGGACCAGCACCCCTTTGAGAATCTGAGGAGCCCACCCAGCACCCAGGAGGGCACACATTCTCCATGTAGTCAGCAGTTTGTATCGAATTTCCGGGGCTCACAGGATCCGTGGGGTGCCTGGCTCAGAATCCCTGGCCTGGGTGTTTTCCAAGGCAGTGGATTCCAGTGACCAGGGCCACACTGGGCTCCCCTCCAATGCCACTGACTCAGCAGTTCTGGGCGAGGGGCATAGTCATCCACTGTCAAAGGCTCCTGATGGGATTCTGATAGCAACTGATCCCTGGGAATTACATGTCGAAGATCCCGCCCAACCCTAGGATTTTAGATCACTCTCAGTTCTACCAGTTAGATGAGTTTTTTTGTTGTTGTTGTATTTTTTTGGGCAGGGATGAAAAAAAAAAAAACAGGCAGTAGGCAGAGACTTTAAAAAGAATGCTAGGCCTGGGTACCGTGGGTTCGTTTCTTCATTCCTTCACAGGCATTTCCTGAGCACGTGCTTTATTGCTCCGGACAAAGCAGGTGACACCTGTGCCCCAAAGGCTGGTCTGGACCCCATGGGAACCAGTGTCCCATTGGACCTACCAAAGCGTGGCCTCTTGACAGCCCGCTCAACACATCTGGAGAATTTCAAGGATGTCAGTGACTGGCTGCTTTTGTTCACTGACTTGGAGGAGGCAGTCTGAAAATAACTGAAAAGTCTCCCACCGTATTGTCGACTTGGCACCCATGGGCACCTCCCGAAACCATATTTAGTTTCCAAGACAATAACAAGGTAATAATCCCGCCTAACATGACGCAGCTAGCCTGGGCACTGCTGAAAACGCACGGATCGCTCAGAATTTGGCTTTCGGGATTTCCACATTTGGGATTTTAATCTTTCGATTCATCTTTTGATTTAATCTTTTGATTATGCTAGGAGGGAAGGAGGGAGGTCTCATTTGTGTGTGTTTTCTCCGCACGTAGAGGTGCTTCTGGCCTGAGTTTACTTTCTTGAAAGTGAAATGAATACAAGGCTTTAGGTGCACACGGAGTGTTTGTTGTCACTGATGTTTTCTTGTTGTCACTGATGTTGTCACCAACTTTGGCCCCAGTGGACACTGCACATGCCAGTCATAGGACCCCACCAATGTCATCAAGGAGGAGATTCTTAAATGTAGTGCCTAAATTCCATACGGTGAGCTGGTCAACACTGGAGCTTCCGACTGTGTCCGACACGCAGCCAGCACTTGATACATATGTGTATAAATGAATTAAAGACAAACGAGCAAATAGTAAGTGAGCAATGGAATGTTCCAGAAGTTATTTTTAAAAAATGAACCAGCCCGGCGCGGTGGCTCACGCTTGTAATCCCAGCACTTTGGGAGGCCGAGACGGGCGGATCACGAGGTCAGGAGATCGAGACCATCCTGGCTAACACGTCTCTACTAACAAGTCTCTACTAAAACCCTGTCTCTACTAAAAATACAAAATCTAGCCAGGCGAGGTGGCAGGCGCCTGTAGTCCCAGCTACTCGGGAGGCTGAGGCAGGAGAATGGCGTAAACCTGGGAGGCGGAGCTTGCAGTGAGCTGAGATCCGGCCACTGCACTCCAGCCTGGGCGACAGAGTGAGACTGCGTCTAAAAAAAAAAAAAAAAAAAAAAATGAACCAAGATGGTTTAGCACTAGAAGACCTGGCTTAGCTCTGTGGGTGGGAGCTTATGGGTCTTGGCTCTTCCCCAGCCCCACCTCTCCCAGCCACAGCAGCCACACCTCTTGTTTAAGAGGTGAATTTCCTGGTGCTCCCAGTCTGAGAATCAGGAGGAGTGAGCTTCATCTCTTCTGCTGGGTTCTGATTTGGGCTTATTGGCAGGAGTGTCCTGCTCCTTTGGGTCCAGGACTCCTTTGAGAAAGAGAAAGCGAGAAAGCTGAGAACAACCAAGCCCACCTCTCCAAGGAGGGCAGGGGCAGTCAAGGGAGCCTGAACTCCCAGGAAGGGTATCCAGGAATGGTGATTAAATTATAACAGCTGCCACGCTGGGGCACCGAGTCTGTGCAGACCTCGCACTGAGCTTGTCACACACTTTATCTCGTTAAATCTGCAACACTAGGGAACTATAATTAGCCCCATTTTATAGTTGGGGTAACTGAGTCTGACAGAGGCTGGGTCAGTGGTCCAAGCTCACACAGCAAGTCCATAGTGGAGGTGAGAGTCTAGCCTCTCTGTGGCTAGACTGTGTGGCTCTAGAGAACAAGATGTTCCCCTACTGTTCACCCAAACAATGACCCCCATCCCTGGGAGTCCCACCCCCAGAAGCGATGGGGGCTGAGAGCTATCCCTAAACCAGGGGAGCTGAGAGCATCCTTACAGGGAGCCCTCCTGTCCCGCATCTGTCCCTGGTGACCTCCAAGTGTGGTATCCCAGAGCCCTGAGCAGTGGCTCCAGTGGCTCCACCCACATGCGGGAAATGATGCCCACGCTCATCTGGGGTGACAAGAGTCCAGCCTGGGGTTTGCTCCCCATGACCATCTGCTTGTTCTTGTCTTAATTGTACCCCAAATCTAACGTATAGAGGTAACCAGGTGATGATACAGAGAAGCCAATGTCACTGAAAGAAGAGTTTATTACTCACAGCTCTCAAGAAAAGGGGGGCACGCCACGCCATGCAGGACCACCTGGGGAGGCACCAGGGTCGGTCAGGAGGTAGCAGGAGTGAGAGGAGAGCGTGTTCCAGAAGGCAGACAAGTCACAGTGAGCGTAGGATTGGGCAGTTTGAATAATTTTGGCAGGCTCTGGTCTACAAGGATGGTCTCTAGTTGCCTGGCACCCAGCCCTGGGGTGATTTAGGGCAGGAAAAATAATGGTTTGGGGTGTGAGAGTCAGATGAAGGAAGCGGTTGGGGACACAGGCTCTGGAGTGGTTGGGTTGTACATAAAAGGCAGTTTTGCAGGTGCATTGCTTGCTGGCTCTAGGAGTTAGCCAGCCCCGGGAGAAGCAGTCTCTCCAGGATTCGCAAGACCCAGGATGTCAAAGCATCATAAAATACAGGAAATAAAAACCATTATTAATATGATTTATTTCCTTATAGGGTGTTTTTCCTGAATGTGCCATTTGATTCCATCATGGAGCGGCTGACTCTGAGAAGAATTGATCCAGTCACTGGGGAGAGGTTTGTGCTGTGTTCCTGGTGATTGGCAATCTGGGGGCTGCCAGGGGCCAGACCCAACTGCCTGACCAATGCCATGGTGGAACCATTGCAGGGATAACACTGGTGACCACTGAGGGACGATTATCAAAATGGACTTTATCCAGCTGGCTGTTCTGTGCAATATCTGTTGACCCTCTTTGCCTGGAAGAATAACCAGAAAATGTGTGTCTAAAGCAACACAATGGTGAAATGTTCACCCACTCTATCCTGGGGTCAACAGCTTAATCTCGGCAGGTGAAACAGCAGCCTGGGATGGGCGTCACCTGTGTGTTTCCTCACTGGCCCTTCCTCCAACCACGATGCATCCCAGCGGTGGTTGCTGTACAAACACATTTCCACGGGTACAAGTTTCCTTTGAGGCTTCCCGTAGTTACAGGAGGTAAATTCCGAGTTGGATTCTGCAGTCTGACCAAGTACAAGCACTGCACTCATGTTGAAATGCAATGGAAAACCCCACAGTTACTCAGAGGCAGGTTGTGCCATCTCTTCTGACAATCAGGGTCACATTTCTTGGTAGGGACGCAGGAGTGGCGTGGGGCGGGGCAGGAAGGAAGTGCAGGGATTTTTCTAAAATGTAGACCTGATTTGTCATGGGAGTTTTTAGCTTTCCCATCTCAAGTACTGTGGCCTTCATGTCACCTTGTCCCTGGAGTCTCTCCCAACAGTGAACGGCTGTGGCACTTCCTTCCATCTCCACAGTTGCTGTAATGTCCCACTCCCTCAGCTGCCTGTGAGCTCCGTAGGCACAGAGCCAGTGCCTGTCTTGCTTACCATGGCACTGTCAGCGGCAGATTTAATGCTGGACTCAGTGCGGATAAACATTGAATAGAAGGGAGGAAAAAGGAAGAAGAGACCGGGCATGGTGGCTCACGCCTGTAATCCCAGCGCTTTGGGAGGCCAAGGCGGGTGGATCACCTGAGGTCAGGAGTTCGAGACCAGCTTGGCCCACATGGTGAAACCCCTTCTCTACTAAAAATACAAAAATTAGCTGGGCAGTAGTGGTGTAGGCCTGGGAGGCGGAGGTCGTGGTGAGCCAAGATCGTGCCGCTGCACTCCAGCCTGGGCGAGAGAGTGAAACCCTGTCTCAAAAAAGAAAAGAAAAAGGAAGAAGAAGAGAAAGGAAGGAAGGGAGGGAGGGAGGAAGGAAAGAATTTGCCCATGTATGATTGTATTCTGTCCTCCTATCACTGATCTCTCTCCCTCTCCCTTGAGCGGGGAGCTCATCTTGGTTCTCTCTGCAGCTCCAGGGCCCATCAGTCAAAGGTGTGCACACAGCGGTCCACAGTAGCAAATGTTTGGCGATGGTGGTGGTGGCCAGGGCACCCCAAATTGGTCCACAATAGAGTAGAGGGTTCCCTTCTCCCCTGCTTCCGGGCCAGGCCATGGGTCACCTGCTTTCCTTCCTCCCTTGCAGGTACCACCTCATGTACAAGCCACCTCCCACCATGGAGATCCAGGCTCGCCTCCTGCAGAACCCGAAGGATGCTGAAGAGCAGGTCAAGCTGAAAATGGACCTGTTCTACAGGAACTTGGCCGACTTGGAGCAGCTGTATGGGTCAGCCATCACCGTCAATGGAGACCAGGACCCATACACCGTCTTTGAATACATCGAGAGCGGCATCATTAATCCCCTGCCCAAGAAAATCCCCTGATGGGTTCAGAGCCAGGAGCGCCGCCCCAGGGTAAGAGTTAATCCCCTGCCCCCAGCCCCCCAACCTCTGCAAAGCTCCCCTAAAAAGCCAATAAAGCGTGCTGGGTACGGTCTCGTGCGTCCTGAAGGTGAGGTGGCTGGAAGTTGGCCTCATGTAGGGGTCTGGGGACACAGGACAGGTGAAGCCCACAGGTGGTAAAGTGGAGTACAGGCTGGGTCTCTGGAATCGGACCTGGGACAAGTGGTGGCTCCAGCACCAACGCATCGTGTGTCCTTGGAGTCCCAACCCACAGAGCCTCTCTTCTCACAACCAACTTGAGGCTAGAAACCGTAGCCGCCTCACAGGGTTGCTGTGGGATAAGGAGTGGTGATGCCGATAAAGATCTCAGCACAGTGCCTGGCTCCAGAAGCACTCAACAAATGCAGCTTTTAAAACACCCACCTTGGCCGGGCGTGGTGACTCACACCTATAATCCCAGCACCTTGGGAGGCCGAGGTGGGGGTTAAATCACAAGGTCAGGAGTTCGAGACCAGCCTGGTCAGTATGGTGAAATACCGTCTCTACTAAAAATACAAAAATTAGTTGGGCGTGGTGGCTCACGCCTGTAGTCCCAGTTACTCAGGAGGTTGAGGCAGGAGAATCACTTGAACCCGGGAGGCGGAGGTTGCAGTGAGCCAAGATTGCGCCACTGCACTCCAGCCTGGGCGACAGAGTGAGACTCCATCTCAAAAACCAAAACAAAAAAAAAAACCCAAAAAACACCCATCTCTCAGTAATGAAGAGCACAGTCTCCATCTGCCTGTCTGATATGGCAGCCACTAGCCATGAGTGGCTATTGGGCACTTGAAAGTGACGAGTGCAACTGAGGGAGAGTTTCAAAATTGTATTTAATTTTCACAAATTTAAATCGCCACTTGTGGCTCCAGACAACAGGTGTAGCTGTCTACATCTAGAGAGATGTAATGCAGTTTTTAATGGATGTAGCACAGTTCTTGACAGATGTAGCTGTTTCTTTACACTTGCTTCTTCGAGTCCCACGGAGTGAAAAGAAATGGTCCCTCTAGGGTCTGCACAGCCCGCAGGGACCAGAGGGACAGTGACATCTTAGGGTGATGCAGCAATCCATCCTCTTCTCCCATTATTTCCTTTGACCTTCCTAATGGTCTTCATTAGGTAGGTGCTTGGGGGTTCCCCCAGCAACACAAGAGGACACTGAGACCACAGAGGGTAAATGCCATGCCTGATGTCACCTGATCCAAGGCTAGACTTGAACCCAGTGCCCTGGGCAACACCCATGCTCTGCCTACCTGGCCTCAGCATCCCAGGCCAGCCTGCGTTCTAGCCTCTGGGGCTCTGGGAAGCTTGGGGAGTCTGGGCCTGATGGCTAAAGCCCCTTCTAATCTGGGGTAGCCTAGAGCCCTTCCAGCAAAGATCTAACCCTCGCACCAACCATGGTAGCCAGGGACCGTGTCAGCCCGCAGCTCCCATGGGCTGAGCCAAGCTTCCTGGGCCCGCCTCCTTTGCTTCTGTCCTGGTTGCAGGCAGGCTGAGCATCAGGCCAGCCTGGGCCCTCTCTGAGGGGCCTTCTCCAGAGGTCCTGCCTCCTGCACCTTCCCCTCTGCCTGGCAGCTCAGTCCCCACCCCACCTCCCTGCCCTGCTCAGCCACTGAGTACCACCTCCTGAAATTCCATCGGGGCCTCCCCTGCCCAGGGCTCAGTTCTTCCTGAAGCCGCCCGGGGAAGAGGGTGTGTGCCCTGAACTTTCTCTGACAATGTGCCCCTGCCTAGGAAGCCTCCATCCAGCCTCAGGAGGCCCCAGTTACAGGCTGCACGTCCAGGTAGTAAATGCCCCACGCCGGGTGATGAAGCTCTGCCCCTTGGACCCAGCCCCCCAGGCTGGCGGAGACAGTGGACCTCAAAGGTGGCCAGCACAGGCCTGGCTCTGGTCACTTCCCTCTGTGGTTCTCCCCTTCTGCCTGGCATTCCCGGTCCCTGGAAGGGCTCTCACATGAAACGCCATTTGGATGTAAATCCTTAGTGATTACATCATTTATTCAGCGATAATAAATGCTTTAGTCCAGGCAGAGGCCTGTGTGGACAGCCTATTCTCAGGGTTTGCCCGCACCATTACTCCTCTTCCTCCTCCGCCAGCCAGCTGTCCTCAAGGCAGGTGCAACCGCTTTGTGCCGAGCCAGGTGACTGCAGCCCCTTGAGGCAGGGGCCTCCCTGCCAGAGCATGGGCGGTGCAGCCCACTAGACTGACTCTGCATGCTGCTGTGTGACCTTGGGCAAGTTACTTAACTTCTCTGAGTCCTTGTAAAGTGAGACAAAACCTCCTAGCGTTGCTGTGAGATGAAATGAGTTAATGCCTACAAAGGCTGCGCATAGGGCATGGCACCTACGAAATGCTAAGTGTCATTACCAATCTGTCCCAACTCGCTGCCCGCTGTGAGGTCAGCACTTTTTTTTTTTTTTAGATGGAGTTTTGCTCTTGTTGCCTAGGCTGGAGTGCAATGGCTCAATCTCGGCTCACTGCAACCTCGGCCTCCTGGGTTCAAGCGATTCTCTTGCCTCAGCCTCCGGAGTAGCTGGAATTACAGGCGCACGCCATCACGGCCAGCTAATTTTTTGTATATTTTTAGTAGAGACGGATTTTCGCCAGCTAATTTTTTGTATATTTTTAGTAGAGACGGATTTTCGCCATTTTGGGCAGGCTGGTCTGGAACTCCTGACCTCAGGTGCCTCGCAAAGTGCTGGGATTGTACAGGCGTGAGCCATGGTGCCTGGCCGTCAGTTCTGCTTTTAATCCCTAGATGAGGAAACACGGGCTCGGGGAAGTCAAAGAACTTGTCCATGGCTGCACGTGCTGCGTGGGAAGAGGGAGGACAGGACGCGAGGCCCTGACCACTGACGGTCGCGCACTCCGCGTGTTCATGAGTGAGGGCAGATGCTTCCGCTGTCGCTCTCGGGGTTGCGGTGGGGGCGGGGGGCGTGTAGGCTTGCGGGGTCCCTGCTTTCCACCCCGGGGCCCGCTGCAGGACGCCTGCACCTGGGGGAGCGCCGCCGGGACCACTGTGTCAGCGCTGGTCCCCGCCATCTCCCGCCGGGTTAGCTCCGCTGCAGATGCAAGACGGCGCGGGCTTGGTTGAGAGGCGTCCAGCACGCGGGCCTAGCGGCCCCTGGGAGTATCGTAGGCAGGGGCTGGACTGACAGGCTCGGCCGTGTAGGTAGCTCCCTGGGAAGCCACGTGAGCCCGCTCCTCCCGCCACCGTCGCGCGTTCCGCCCGGCACTGCTGCTCCGCGCTGGAGGATGCGGGGACTCAGGAGCCTCTCCCAAGGGGACCCTCGGCTGCGGCCTAGTGGGCGGCCCCACTGGAGGGATTCGCATTCAGTTCCAGACCCCGTGGCGATGGTCTGGGGGCTTTCTGGGCCAGGGAGCCCCATTCTTGTGGCTTGGAGGGCAAACATCTTGTTTTTCCAGATCACCCTCAATGCTCAAGGTCAACCCGAGGTCTGATTAACGTTAACTTGCAGGAGAACACATCGCCTCTGACACTATCATCATTCAGGTAGCTCAGGGCTCATTAATGACCTCCTTCATCATAAGCTGTCACTCAGCTCCCAGCGCCCCACCCTTGCTTGTCTGCGTCTGTGCGTTCCTGCCCTTCCCGCTTCCTGGCAGAGAGAAGGTCCACGCGGTACCAGAGGCACCTTGAGGGCATCTGCCTGCCCACGCCCCGCAGCCCCAACGGGTGTTTTTGCTGTAGACCCTGCACCTGCGCTGCCGCTTATGCGACCAGGATCACACCTGACCCGACCTGGGCCAAGCCCCTTCTCTCTCCCAGGCATTTGGAATGAGGATGGAGGGCAGCTGGTCACTCTCTTCTTGTGGCTTCCAGGAAGGAGAGGACATTTGGAGTCTGTCTGGCCCGTGTGCAGCACAGCAGAGCAATGAGAGCTAATCTGGAGAATACAGAGTGAAGCAGGCATGTGCCTACCTCCTTCATTCAACAGATATTTATCCAGTGCCTACCATGTGCTCAACACTAGGGATATAGCAGAGGGAAAAAAAGAACAAAATGTCTCCCCTTAAGAGGCTTAACAGTGGCGCGGTGCCGTGGCTCACGCCTGTAATCCCAGCACTTTGGGAGGCCAAGGTGGGCAGATCACGAGGTCAGGAGATCAAGACCATCCTGGCTAACACGGTGAAACCCCCCCTCTCTGCTAAAAATCAAAAACCAAAAGTAGCCAGGCGTGGTGGCAGACGCCTGTAGTCCCAGCTACTCGGGAGGCTGAGACGGGAGAATGGACGTGAACCCAGGAGGTGGAGCTTGCAGTGAGCCGAGATCATGCCACTGCACTCCAATTCCAGCCTGGGCGACAGAGCGAGACTCCATCTCAAAAAAACAAAACAAAACAAAAAACTCAGAGGCTTACAGTTCACAAAGCAGACTTCTGATCGTTCCTGAGACCCATCCCTGCTCTTGGGTTCCATTAAACACCCCTGTATTTTCCCAACACACCCACCTCTTTAGCCTGGGGGTCAGATGAGTTTTCAGAGTACAGTGGTGCAGTTAGGACTAACCTAGAGACAGGTTAGGACTCACTCAGGAAAGCAGGTGAGAGGTGAGAGGGAATTTAAAGTGAAGTCAGGACTCATGGGAGCCCCCCTAAGGAGTTGCAGGTGACTTGGGAGCTGAGTTTTAAGGCACACTTGAGGGTTCAGAGGCATGAAAATGATGGCAGCGGTGGCCCATCTGGAGCTGCAGCTTCAAAGACATTGGCTGCAGTGGGGGAGTCATGGCTGAGGCTGTGAGCTCCACAGAGCAGTGGGAGCCCTGCCCCCTTCCAAGCTGGTGACGGGGGAGCCTTGCCCTCCTGGGTGCAGCTGTGGTGGACCAGGCATCCCTGCCTAGGGCCTGGCAAGCCCCATCACCACCACTGCAGGCTCAGAAGCTGGCAAAGGTGAGGCCAAGCCTGGGTGCTGTCACGACCCAGGCCAAGTGTGTGCTCTGGGCACAATGACACTCCAGCCCCCTGCTGCTTCAGACTTTGCCTAGAAACACAGAGAGGGAGGCTGGAGGGGAGTTGAGGGCAGCTGGGCACTGGCCATAGGTACCTCTCAGCAGGAAGAGCCTGGGTGCCATGGAGGACATGATCAATGGCAGCAAGAGGCAGACAGGCTCCTGGGTGGAATGGGGCAGTCCCCTGGTGAAGCCCCATCTTCAAGCCAGGGACTGCCTGAAGCATGGTGGGCCAGGCTCAGTTTTGGTAGAGTCCATGGCCTGGAGTGAGAACTTAGGGTGCTTTTTCCAGACCCACCCATGGCTGCCATGGACCAATCAGCATCTACTTCCTGCCTTCTGAAGTCCAAGCCCATAAAAACCTGGGACTCAGCCACATTCACAGAGACACTGGGATGACCAGCTGTGGGAAGGAGCTACCTAATTCAGGTCTCCTGAGTTGGGACGACCTGCCTGCAGAAAGGAGCTACCCACCACAGGTCTCCTGAGAGCTGTCCTGTCGCTCAATGAAACTCCTCTCTGCCTTGTTCACCCTCCCATTGTCCACGTACCTTATTCTTCCTGGACGCAGGACAAGAACTCAGGACCTGCTGAATGGCGTGACTGAAAGAGCTGTAACACAAACAGGGCTGTAACACAAACAGGATGTTCAGTACAATCCCATAAACACTGATGGGAGTGAGTTGTGTATACTCCTCTGTAATTTACTTTTTAAAAGGTAAGAACATGCTATGGTTTGGATCTGTGTCCACACCCAAATCTCATATTCAATTGTAATCCCCAGTGTTGGAGGTGGGGCCTGGTGGGAGGTGACTGGATCGTGGTGAGGGCCGGATTTCTCATGAAGGGTTTAGTACCCTCCCCTTGGTACTGTCCTCACGATACTGAGTGAGTTCTTTCTAGGTCTGGTCATTTAAAAGTGTCATTTTAAATGCACTTTTTTTTCTTTTTCAAGATGGAGACTCACTCTGTCGCCCAGGCTGCAGTGCAGTGGCTTAATCTCTGCTCACTGCAACCTCCGCCTCCTGGGTTCAATCAATTCTCCTGCCTCAGCCTCCCAAGTAGCTGAGACTACAGGCGTCCACCAACACACCCAGCTAATTTTTGTATTTTTAGTAGAGACAGGGTTTCACCATGTTGGGCAGGCTGCTCTCGAACTCCTGACCTCAGGTGATCCGCCTGCCTCGGTCTCCCAAAGTGCTGGGATTACAGGTGTGAGCCACCGCACCTGGCCTCAGGTATTTCTTTATAGCAGCACAAGAAAGGCTTAATACATAACACTTAACATTATATATACACCCTTAACCAATTAAGTGTACAATCCAGTACTGCTGCCCAGAAGCACAATGTTGCACAGCAAATCTCTAAAACTATTCATTTGCACAACTGAAACTTTATACTCCTTCAACAGCACCCCTCCAGCTCCTCTTCCCCACCCCAGCGTCAGGCCCTGGCAACCACCATTCTTCTCTCTGCTTCTGTGAGTTTGACTATTTTTAGAAACCTCCTATATGTGGAATCATGCTGTATTTGTCCTTCTTTGTCTGGCTGATTTCATTTAGCATAATGTCCTCTAGGTTCATCCATATTGTAGCATATGGCAGGATTTCCTTCCTTTTTTCAGGCTAACAATTCATTGTATATACATAGACTGCAATTTCTTCATCTGCTCATTGACAGGGGGACATTTAGGTTGTTTCCATATTCTGGCTGTTGTAAATAATCCTGCAAGAGACATGGGCGTGCAGAGGTCTCTTTGAGACCCTAATTTCAACTCTTTCAGATAACTTGCCTTATTATTCAACCACCTAGTGTAGTGTAGTCAACTTTTAATTTCAATACGTATAGAAGTGGCCAGGCATGGTGGCTCATGCCTGTAATCCCAGCACGTTGGGAGGCCAAGGTGGGTGGATCATCTGAGGTCAGGAGTTCGAGACCAGCTTGGCCAACATGGTGAAACCCCGTCTCTACTAAAAATAGAAAAATTAGCTGGGCGTGGTGGCATGCGCCTATAGTCCCAGCTACTTGGGAGGCTAAGGCAGGAGAATTGCTTGAACCTAGGAAGTGGAGGTTGCAGTGAGCTGAGATCGCACCACTGCACTCCAGCCTGGTCGACAGAGCGAGACTCTGTCTCAAAACAAACAAACAAAAAACTAAAAAAAATTATGTATAGAAGAGCTCCGTTTTCAGTTTTTGTTTTTTTTTTCTTTGAGACAGGGTCTTGCTCTGTCACCTAGGCTAGAGTACAGCGGTATGATCTCGGCTCACTGCTGCCTCGACCTCCCCGGCTCAATCCATCCTCCCACCTCAGCCTCCCAAGTAGCTGGGACTACAGGCATGCACCACCACGCCTGGCTAATTTTTGTATGTTTTGAAGAAATAGGGTTTCGCCATGTTGCCCAGGCTGGTCTCTAACTCCTGGGCTCAAGGGAACCTCTTGCCTCAGCCTCCCAAAGTGCTGGAATTATAGGCATGAGCCGCCATGCCTGGCCCATTTTCAGTTTTAATCCGTGTGCTTACTTCCATTTAGTCTTGTTTCTTCCAGGCAGTGATCCCGTGGTGAAAGCTCTGGTCTGATTGCCTTGTTAATCACTATGCTTGACAGAAGTTAAAAGGGGAGGAACTGGGCTACTCACTGTTGATGAAAAGAGTCAAACTCTGTAAAATATTTTAAGAGTTTTTTTTTTTTTTTAAGATGGAGTCTCGCTCTGTCACCCAGTCTGGAGTGCAGTGGTGCGATCTCGGTTAGCTGCAACCTCCCAGGTTCAAGCAATTCTCCTGCCTCAGCCTCCAGAGTAGCTGGGACTACAGGCGCCCGTCACCACACCCAGCTAATTTTTGTATTTTTAGTACAGACGGGGTTTCACCGTGTTGGCCAGGATGGTCTCAATCTCCAGACCTCATGATCCGCCCGCCTTGGCCTCCCAAACTGCTGGGGTTACGGGTGTGAGCCACTGCGCCCGGCCAAGAGATTTGTTCTGAGCCAAAGATAAGTGACTGTGGCCCATGACACAGCCCTCAGGAGGCCCTGAGAACGTGTGCTCCAGGAGGTCAGGGTACAGCTTGGTTTTATATACTTTTGGGAGGCATGAGACATCAATCAAATACATTTAAGAAATACACTTGCCGGGCGCGGTGGCTCAAGCCTGTAATCCCAGCACTTTGGGAGGCCGAGACGGGCGGATCACGAGGTCAGGAAATCGAGACCATCCTGGCTAACACGGTGAAACCCCGTCTCTACTAAAAAATACAAAAAGCTAGCCGGGCGAGGTGGCTGGTGCCTGTAGTCCCAGCTACTCGGGAGGCTGAGGCAGGAGAATGGCGTAAACCCGGGAGGCGGAGCTTGTAGTGAGCTGAGATCCGGCCACTGCACTCCAGCTCAGGCGACAGAGCGAGACTCTGTCTCAAAAAAAAAAAAAAAAAAAAGAAATACACTGGTTTTGTTCAGAAAGGTGGGACAACTCAAAGCGAGCGGGGGGCGGGTGGGGGGGAGCTGTGCATGGTGTGGAACTTCCAGGCTATAGGTAAATTTAAACATTTTCTGGTTGACAATTGGTTGAGTTTATCTGAAGACCTGGGATTAATAGAAGGGAAACGTTGAGGTTAAGATAAAGGATTGCGGAGATCAAGCTTTATTGTGCAGAGGAAGCGCTCAGACAGCAGACTTCAGACAGAGCAGGTTGTAAAATGTTTCTTATTGGACTTAAAAGGGTGCCTGGCTCTTAGCTGATTATCTCCTGAATCTGGAAAGGAAGGAAGGAAAACAAAGGGGAAGGGGATTCTCTATAGAATGTGGATTTTTCCCACAAGAGACTTGGCAGGGCGGTTCCAAGGTATGGCAAGGAAATATATTTTGGAGTAAAACATGTTGACTTTTTCCCTTGTTACGCCAGAGTCAGATTGGAAAGTAAGTCACGATATACAGAGTTAATTAAAACCCATCTGATGAGAATGTATGGTTTGTAGGGCATGACTTCCCAGACCCCTAGAAAGGAATTTGGGCAAGATTTTAAAAATCAGCCTAGTCCTCACCCCTGCTTGGCCTGATCTGGAAAAGAAGGTATCTGATGGATCCGCAGACAGCAAATAGACGGGAGTCCACGTGCTGTGCACCGGTCCTGGGCCAGCCCCTATGGTGAGGTCTTGGCACACACAGGCTCATTTCATCCACACAAGAGGCTGGCAAAGGAGAAAACTTATGATCTCCATCATCCGGGGAAAACTGTGGCTCAGAGAGTCCTCAGCTCACACAGGCAGCCGGTGGCCAACCTAGGGCATGTGACCCCACTGTGCTGTCCTGCCTCTCACTGAATCCCCCACCTTTTGTGAACAAGGTAGCCGCACTGTCCAGCCCTAGAGAGAGAGAACTGACTGGTGAAACTGGGGACACAGATTCTCTCCCACTGCAGGGGAAATACGAGTTGGTTCAGTCACCTTGTAGGGCACCGTGATAGCATCTACTAAAATGTGAAATGCACATAACGTACCCCACCCGTTCAACATGACACAATGTCACTTCTCAGCTTCTACCCTTGAACTCACACGTGCACAGGGAGACATGTTCAAGGATGTTTACTGCAACACTTCATAATAGAATGATAGAGGAAGAAGAGACAGAACCTAAGGGTTCTTTTTTTTTTTTTTCTTTTTTCTTGAGACATGGTCCAGTCCCAGGCTGGAGTGCAGTGACACAATCCTAGCTCACTGCAGCCTTGACCTGTCAGGCTCAAGCAATCCTCCCACCTCAGCCTCCCAAGGAGCTGGAACCACAAGTATGCAGAGCACCATGTCCAGGTCATTTTATTTTTAGTAGAGACGGGGTTCTCTCTACATTGCCCAGACTGGTCTTGAACTCCTGGGCTCAAGTGATCCTCCTGCCTCAGCCTCCCAAAGTGCTGGGATTACAGGCATGAGCCACCACGCCCAGTCCCTAAATGTTCTTACTGGTGAGGCAGACACTGATGAATGCCTTCCTTTGGGGGTTCCCTTCCTGCATGCCATCGAACCCACACTTTGTTCAAGCTACTAAGGTCACCACCTAAAACTCCTGATTTTCCCTGCAACTAGGGGTGACCATGGAACAAAGTTCTGGCCAATGAGAACTTTCAGGAAAGTCATTGTTCTCCTCACCAAAAAAGAGGGAGGGAAGGGAAGCGAGGAGTACATGGGGACCACTCTCCCAAACCTGGGCTGTTAGTGCTTCAATTCTGTCTCAGTCCCAAGCCCAGGTGTGGGCCCACAGCCATCGCCAGGTGGTGCCCCGTGCTCATCATTTTACACCAATTAGGAAACTCTCAGTCTGCCCTGGAGCCTTAGCCGTGTGCAGGATGAGTGAATATCTCAACGAAGAGGACTTGGTTGGGGAAACAAAACAAAACAAAACAAAAAACACTGAAGTTGTTGAAAGGCAACCAACAAGATCCTCCTGACTCACTCCTTCCACAGAAGGAATCAAGGTCTCCTGCGTCCAGGGCCAAGGCTTCTTCCTCCCCTGGACTTGTCCCTTCTGTGATATACATTCTACAGGTGGGAAGACTGAGGATTCTGTGGCCAGAGCCTTGAGCATTTAAAAAGGGTCCGTTGTCTGGGTGTGGTGGCTCACGCCTGTGATCCCAGCCCTTTAGGAGGCTAAGGTGGGCAGATCACTTGAGGTCAAGAGTTGGAGACTAGCCTGGCCAACATAGTGAGACCCCCGTCTCTACTAAAAATACAACAAATTAGCTGGGCATGGTGGTGGGCGCCTGCAATTCTAGCTACTCAGGAGGCTGAGGCAGGAGAATCGCTTGCACGTGGAAGGCAGAGATTGCAGTGAGCCGAGATTTGTGCCACGACACTCCAGCCTGGGGGACAGTGAGACTCCATCTCCAAAAAGAAAAATAAATAAATAAAAATAATAATAATAATAAAGGGTCCCTTGTCCACTTCTAACCGGAGGAGACCAAGGTCATTATTAAAGCCGTCTCCATCAAGTAAAGTAGAAAAAAAAGTTGAGTTAATGAATTAATGCAAATGGGTATTCTAGCCACTCAAAGCATGTCATTTTGTCTCTGAGCAGCTCTCTGGGAGAAGCTTTCCCTAGGGCGATGGCTCAGCAGGTAAAATTATCTGGGATACTTGTTTAAAAAATAAGACTCAGGCCAGGCACGGTGGCTCACACCTTTTATCCCAACACTTTGGGTGGCCGAGGCGGGCAGATCACGAGGTCAAGAGTTCAAGACCAGGCTGGGCGCAGTGGCTCAAGCCTGTAATCCCAGCACTTTGGGAGGCCGAGACGGGCGGATCACGAGGTCAGGAGATCGAGACCATCCTGGCTAACATGGTGAAACCCCGTCTCTACTAAAAATACAAAAAAAAAAACTAGCTGGGCGAGGTGGCGGGTGCCTGTAGTCCCAGCTACTTGGGAGGCTGAGGCAGGAGAATGGCGTAAACCTGGGACGCAGAGCTTGCAGTGAGCTGAGATCTGGCCACTGCACTCCAGCCTGGGCAGCAGAGCAAGACTCCGTCTCAAAAACAAAAAAAAAGAGTTCAAGACCAGTCTGGCCAACATAGTGAAACCCCATCTCTACTAAAAATACAAAAAATTAGCCAGGAATGGTGGTGTGCGCCTGTAATCCCAGCTACTCAGGAGGCTGAGGCAGGAGAATCACGTGAACCCAGGAGGCAGAGGTTGCAGTGAGCCGAGATCATGCCATTGCACTCCAGCCCGGGCGAAGGGACTCTGTCTCAAAAAAAAAAAAAAAAAAAAAAAAAGACTCAGCTGGGTGCAGTGGCTCATGCCTGTAATCCCAGCACTTTGGAAGGCTGAGGCAGGCAGATCACCTGAGGTCAGGAGTTCGAGACCAGCCTGGCCAACGTGGTGAAACTCCATCTTTACAAAAATACAAAAAAAAATTAGCCAGGCATGATGGCTGGTGCCTGTAATCCCAGCTACTCAGAAGGCTGAGACAGGAGAATCACTTAAACCTGGGATGCGGAGGTTGCAGTGAGCCGAGATCACACTATTGCACTCCAGCCTGGGCAACTCCATCTCAAAATAAATAAATAAATTAATTAATTAAAATAAATTAAACAAAAAATAAGACTCCTGGGCTCTATCCCCAGAGATTCTGATTTAACAACTTCAGGGAGGGGCCTGGAAATCTGTTTTTGTAGCAAACATCCCTCCGTTGATCAAGTATCTGTGGACCTGAACTTTGAGAATCATTGCCTTTTGTGGAGGATGCTTATAGTGAGAACATGAAAATTCAAACATGGCTGGGCACGGTGGCTCACACCTGTAATTCCAGCACTTTGGGAGGCTGAGGCAGATGGATCACTTGAGGCCAGGAGTTCGAGACCAGCCTGGCCAACATAGCAAAACCCTGTTTCTACAAAAAATACAAAAATCATCCAAATGTTGTGGCATGTGCCTGTAGTTCCAGCTACTCAGGAGGCTGAGGCAGAGAATTGCTTGAACCTGGGAGGTGGAGGTTGCAGTGAGCCAAGATTGTACCACTGCACTCCAGCCTGGCCAACAGAGTGAGACTGTCGAAGGAAGGAAGGAAGGAAGGAAGGAAGGAAGGAAGGAAGGAAGGAA